>NC_044996.1:106577471-106737685 GCF_008728515.1 Papio anubis | reverse complement strand
AAAAAAAAAAAAAAGAAAAGAAAAGAAAAGAAAGAAAGAAAGAAAAGCAAAGAAAAGATAACACATGGGAAACAATTCATGACATTGATTTTTTTGGGATAGAACCTGAAATGCACGGGCAACAAAAAGCAAGAATAGACAAATGAGATTACATCAAACTAAAAAAGCTTCTACACTGGAAAGGAAACAATCAATGAATGAAGACAATCTGCAGAATAGGAGAAAATATTTGCAAACTATGCATCTTGACAAGGGGTTAATATCCAGATATATAAGGAACTCAAATAACTCAATAACAAAAAAAACAAATAATCTCGTTTAAAAATAGGCAAAAGACCTGCTCAAAAGAAGACACAAATGGCCAACAGGTATATGAAAAAATGCTCAGTATCACTAATCAACAGGGAAATGCACATCAAAACCACAATGAGGTATTACCTCTCCAGTTAGAATGTATATTATCAAACAGACAAAATAATAACAAATGCTGGACAGGATGTGGAGAAAGGGGAACTCTTACACACTGTTGATGGGAATGTAAATTAGTAGAGACATGATGGAAAACAGTGTGAACTTTCAAAAATAAAAATAAAAATAGAGTTACTGCTGGGTACAGTGGCTCACGCCTGTAATCCCAGCACTTTGGGAGGCTGAGGCAGACGGATCACCTGAGATCAGGAGTTCAAGGCCAGCCTGGCCAACGTGGTGAAACTTTGTCTCTACTAAAACTACAATACTTAGCCAGGTGTGGTGGTGGGCACCTGTAATCTCAGCTACTTGGGAGGCTGAGGCAGGAGAATGGCTTGAACCCGGGAAGCAGAGGTTTCAGTGAGCCGAGATCACAGCACTGCACTCCAGCCTGGGCAACAGAGTGAGACGCTGTCTCGAAAAAGAAAAAAATAAATACAATAAGACAAAAATAGAAATATAACTACCATATGATCCAGAAATCTCGCTACTGGGTACATATCCAAAATATATAAAATCAGTATGTTGAAGATATATCTGTGCTCCCTTGTTTATTGCCGAACTATTCACGATAGCCAAGATATGGAACCAACCTAAGTTTACATCAATGGATGAATGGATAAAAATATATGGTACATATACACAATGTAATAATACTCAGTCATGAAAAACAAGATCCTGCCATTTGTGACAACATGGGCAAAGCCAGAGGACATTATTTTAAGTGAAATAAGCCAAGCACAGAAGGACAACTATAGCATGATCTTACTCATATGTGGAAGCTTAAAATGTTGAAGTCATAGAAGTAGAGTAGAATAGTGGTTACCAGAGGCTGGGGAGGATAAAGGGGAAGCTGTGAAGGGGAAAGGCTGCTCAACAGGTACAAAATTACAGTTAAACAGGAGGAATAAGTTCTGGTACTCTATTGCACAGTAGGGTGACCATAGTTAACTATAATGTATTGTATATTTTCAAAAAGCTAGAAGAAAGGATTTGGGGTATTTTGTTGGTTTTTAATTGACAAATCAGAAGAATCATTCGGAAGTACATTTATTTTATTATTATTATTTTTGAGACCGAGTCTCACTCTGTCACACAGGCTGGAGTGCAGTGGTGTGATCTGGGTTCACTGCAACCTCCGCCTCCCAGGCTCATGCAATTCTTGTGCCTCAGCCTCCTAAGTAGCTGGGACTACAGGCATGTGCCACTGTACGGAGCTAATTTTTGTTTTTTGTTTTTGTTTTTTTTTTTTAGTAGAGGTGGGGTTTCATCATGTTGGCCAAGCTGGTCTTGAACTCCTTGCCTCAAGTGATCTGCCCGCCTTGGCCTCCCAAAATGCTGGGATTGCAAGCATCAGCCACCCTGCCCAACTGTAGAAGAATTTTGAATGTTTTCACCATAAAGATATGGTAGATATTTGAGGTGATGGATATGCTAACAACCCTGATTTGATCATTACATATGTATCAAAACATCACACTCTACCTCATAAATATTACAATTATTATGTGTCAATTAAAAACAAAATAAAACTAAAAAGAAAAAACAAAAAGAAAAATCTACAGACTTTTTGCTGTTTTTTGATTTTGTCTTTGTTTTTAATACTGCTAACCACAAACATGACAAAGGTTTTTATTAAGCCATTGTCATCTGCTGCTAGACCTTTGATCTTGTAAATGACCTTAAAACCTGTTTTATATATGTTAGGGTCAAATAAGATTTAAAGCAATTCAATAAAAATTTATTGAGCACTTACTATACGCTGAGCACCGAACTAGTTATTAGGAATGTGAAGGTGGATGAGATCTGATCCCTTGGCCCCTGCTTCCGGGGAACTCAGAGTATTAAAGGAGGGCATTACCTAGCGTAATGGTAAGTTATTTATTACAGGAATATCAAGGTGAAAAATATGGTTGTGTAATGAGAGAGCCTTTTTGTCTCCCCCAAAACAGATTGCAGTGATTCTGCCCTAGAGAGAGCGCAAGCTTAGATTCTGGGGGCCAAGGACTATTTTGAAAAAGAGAAATACAGGTCAACGGGAAGGAGGAATCTTTCTTCAGCCTGCTCCCATTGCTCTCGTTGCTCTTTCCATGTTGGCTTGTGGGAGCAGTTCAGGGAGTTTTGTGAACCATAACACTTGCTTCCTGTATTAACAGCCAAAGAACAATTGTATTCTGCCAGGTAGGGTTTCCTGCCCTACTGACCTCTGAGTCTCACTGTGGCCAACACTTACGCTTACATCTGCACAGAGCTGTGGAAGGTTTAACCAGATGGGCAAATCACGGAAACTCCCTGTATCTCCATTTTCTTATCTACAAAGAAAGGAAAACCCAAAACCTCATAAGACAGTTGGGGTAGACAAAAACTCCTTATAAATGGTTAAGTGTTTGGCAGACATTGGTCATTTTTACTATCCAGGCCTCTTTCTTGACCTGAGATTTACATGGAGACTTTTATCCTGTGCTTCTTTGCAGTTTTAGAAAGTTACCTACCATACGGGAATTGGTATGGCATGGTGATTAAGAACATACACTTTAAAATCAGAGAGACCCTGGGTTTAAATCTCAGCTTGACTATTTTCCAGCTGTGTGGGAAGAAACAGTGCTTCCCTTGGAGGTTCCTGTGAGGATGAGATGAAATAATGTACAGTTAAGTGCCAAGCATAGTGCCTGGTGGGCAGCAAACACTTGATAATGAAAGTTGTTCTTTTATCCCATTTCTTCATTTATGTTCCACTACACTGTAAGCTCCAAGAAGACAGGATTTTTAAAAATTTCACTCAGATATATTTCAAGTACCTGAAATAGTGGATAGCATATGGGAGTGCTTATTAAATATTTGTCAAATGACTGAATGAACATGTGGGCTTCACTCCAGGCTCTATCTGTCACACAGCACAGAAGATACTCTGGTGGAGACAGAAAACTCAGAGGCTCAAGGATATCTGTGCCAGTTTCTGGTATTTTAATGGTTCCATTGCCTCAGGTGGGCAGGTATTCCATTTACGATCCCCAGTTCTGGTGGACGAAAGATGGCCACACTTTTTTTTACTGTCTTTTCTTAGAAACATGGGGGTCTATGACCCCTCCCCTTGAAACATAACAGTCTTTGTGACTGCTTTGACTAACAGAATATAATAAAAATTAAATCATGCCAGTTTTCAGGCCCAGGTATTAACAGAATGATAGTCTCCATTTCCTGTGTCTTGGATGCCAGCCACTATTAAAGAAGTGTGACTACCCTGGGACCACCTTGCTGTAAGAAGCTCAAGCAACATGCAGAGACCTTGAAGAGTGGTGCGCTATGTGAAGAGAATAGACAACTGGAACACTGGCTATAGAGAAAGAAACTACAAACTGTGTGGAAACTGAAATTGGTTTCAGAGTGGTTAGTTACTTATTTTCATCATCCCTCTTCACTTTGTTCCCAGAAATAAAATTGATGACCTGCCCACTTTGAGCAGAGGAGAGAAAGTGGGAACTGGCCCCATCAATGAATCAAAAAAATTCCTCTTTGGGGTGAGATTATAAAACAAGTGGGCCCATGAATTACCATAATTCCTTTGATGGCCACTGTGGCAACCAACCACCATGGCACCCCACTGATTCTCTCCTCCTGGTATCCACATCCTTGTGTAGTCCTTTCTCAAATAGGACATAGGAATAAGGCTGACCTGGGTCTCCAGTAGGGAGGGTGGTTTCTGAGGAGTGTGATTTCTGAGTGTAAGTCATGAGAGATTGCAGCTTTCACCTTGCTTCTCTTGAATCACTTGCTCTGAAGGAAGAGAGATGCCATGTTGTGAGGACAATCAGGCAGCTCTATGGGGAGATCTACGTGGTGAGGAACTGAGTGAGGTATCCTGACAACAGCAAGCACTAATGTGCCAATTGTATGATGAAGCCACATTGGCAGTGGATCCTCCAGTCTCAATCAGGCCTTCAGATGAATGCAGCCCTGGCTCTGACATGCTGGCTGCAACTCAATGAAAAACCATGACCCAGAAACACCCAACCAAGCTGTTTCTAGATTCCTGATCCACAGAAACCGTATAAGGTAATAAACGTTAATTTAGAGTTTTAGGGTAATATGTTACATAGCAATACATAACAAATATAGCCACTATCTGCATCCATATGGCATTTGTTTTTGTTTCTTTGCTATTTTGTTGCTATGTTCACTCAAGTGTAGCTTATATTTGGAGCTCAGAGCTTTAACAACAAAATTGTTTTCTAGCTCTATGGTGTCTCAGGAAACTAGCTTCTGTTTTATGGATCCTCTGTACTTCCTTTGATGGTAGGTAGACCCCGCCTTGTCACACGTCTTATAAAAGGCACACTCTTAGAGGTGGTGACACTCATAAGCCAGCCCAAAGTTGCCTAATGGACCCATGTTATCTGAAACATTGCTAGTATTTCTATTTCAACCATATGCAAGTATAATTTTTTAAAAAATTATCTGTATATGGAAATCCATGCTGAGGCCCAACTAGGCCATGACTGCAGGACATGAGTCTTCCAAGCGTGTGTATACACAGACCGAAAAGGCGAGGAATGGCAGGACAGTGAGAAAATTAAGAGACTCCTATCCTTAGTAACTAACAGCAGAAACTCTTAACATTGTGACTTGGACCCTGATTTCCCTGACTTCTTCCAAAACAAAGTTTTGGCAGTGCCATCAGGAGCTTCTTGCCTTGGTTTGCTTAGGAGAAGTTACTTCTCTAGATGAGTGATTTTCCAAGTATTCAGAATTAATCCAGAGCAGGGGCAGTTATCTACCTGTTAATGAGGAGTCTTTTAACATGGACTTCCTCACTCCCCATCTATCCATCTGTCTGTGCTTTCAAAAGTTGAGGACTGCTTTATAATATATAAAGGAGTCAGAAGAAGATAGAGAAGAGTTCTAGAAAGTTCTGCTCCATGCTTATGGAAAGACAAGAAAGAGTAGACTTTGATAAGGCAGGGGATAATTTCATCAAATATAAGGACATCTTGTCAGCTGGGGCCAAAGAACCCAAGCGTGGATTTCTGAACTAGGAGTGTGTTATCATTACAGAAGAATTTTAAGAGGAGAATGAGAATGATCTCACCGGAATGGCTTACACATCTTGTCCTATAAGTAGGACACTGGATCATATGACCTCAAAAATTCATGATCCAACCCTAAGATTCCATGAAGAGTCCACCTAGTATATTTGTTCTCTTCTCCATGTAACATACTGCTTTCCCATTTTTATGAGAACCTAGGTACTTTAATAACTGCCATCTTTATTTATGCTGTCTTTTGTGGATGCTATTATAGTAATGCAAGTTGATTCTGTTTTTCTACATCTTCTTTCTCTTCCTACAATTTCATAAAGCAGGTTTATGCCCAACTTGAATATATCATGAATAAGTATGGAAAAAAGCAGTTAACTATGTTTGTATCAAAATAAGTTCAATAAGACTGAGCAGGAGCAGCAACAGAGATTAAGAGTAACTCCAATTCATGGACTAGGAATGGGATGAGAAGCGAGATAATTTGTAACCAACTGGCAGCTGGAAGGGTGGTGAATGGATAAGGTCAGAGTCACAGATCTTTAACTGATGGCTTTACCATCTGTATAGAAACCATGTGAAAATAAGAATGAATGGTTTGGGCACAGAGCTCAGCGTGTCTGTGCAACCAAGTCCCAGAAAAAGAGATGGCAAAAAAAAAAAAAAAAAAAAAAAATTAATCCCCAGAGTTTATGTTGCTCAGTCTCCAACTAGTTGAGAATGTTTTCTCTGCCATGTCTTAATGAATGCCTTATCTGTATGACTCAAGTGGAGAAGCTTCCACAACAACATGGTAACAACAGGACCACAAACCTCTACCTAACAATTATACTTTGCTGGCATGTTCAGGTCAACTCTCTGAAGGAAGCAAGAAAACAATCATAAAAATGATCTGTATGCATTTGTATGGACTTGGCCTCTGCCATGTGTCCACATTTCTTCAGCTCAGGCTGTAGTCAGGGTGCAGGTGCCAAAGGCCTTGTATTTTCAGGTGTTTCCCATGTGGCAGGTCTGCAGTGATTCAGATTGAGAATTATGATCTGCTTAATTTGGCCCTGTTGTTAAGATCACCACATGGATCTCTGACATGTGATGATTGGAGAAGGTTGAGCAGCTTCACAAGCACCAGAAGGTGTGTGACACCTGCTAGTTAGAAGGAATGGAGAGGAGGCATCTGGTCTCCTCTCACAATGCCTGCAGTAAAAAGCAGGGTTATATTAAAAAATCCACCTTGATCCATCCACATGATGCTGTGCTCATAGATGAAGACATAAAAATGAAAACCAAGAAATACACATTACTTTGAGATCCCTAGCAAAGCAAGTATGGTGGTGCTCCCAGGGCCAGACTCCATAGCAAGTGAAGGGTCTTTACTGTTGTATAGGTCTATTTTTACCTCTATGGGACCTGGATGCCTCTCAAAGGTCATATTCATTTTTTTCATTTCAGCCATGTTATCAGCAAACCTTAGTTTTTCTCAACAACATTTTTGTTTTCCTCTTTATAAAGGCCATATATTGATCATAGTAGAAAATTAGAAAAAGTACTTAAATTATAAAATAGAAAATAGCAGTTCTCCATAGAACAACTCCTCAGAAATAACCACAGTTAATATTTGATGCATTTCATGAAAACTTTTCCTCTGTGTGTGTGTGTGTGCGCATATTACAATATTCAGATTAAATACATACAATTTTCTATCATGTCTTCCTTCAACATTAATTTTTTTCTATCACTGAAAGTTAATTTTAATGCATAGTATTTTATAGTATAGAGGTACTGTGTGAGTAAGTGCTTTGGAGTCAAACAGATCCTAATTCCAGTCATGATTCCTCTAGTTTTCAGCTCTCTGAATGGGCAAATGACTTCCATTTTAGCATCTATAAAATAGGCATAATATAAATTACTTCATATGGTTTCTGTAAGGGTTAAATGAAACAATATCTTACACAGTTCCCATAGATAATAAATGTGAAATATATATTAGCCAGTGCTGAATTGTTCAGTTGTTGGACATGGATCCTGTTTCCAATATTTTTGCTGTTTATAATGTTATTATGTTTGGCTATATTTAAAGTTATTTCCTTAGGATAAATTCCTAACAGTGGGATAAAGGGCATAAAGCTTGATTCCAGTGCCTTTCTAGCCTGGTTGTAACCATTTGCACTCCCACTAATGTTGCATAAGAGTGGTCATCTGGCTCCACCCTTGAGAGCATTATGTATTATCTTTTGTAACTGTGCTAACATAATTGGCAAAAAATGATATCTCATTTAAATATAAATGTTGCTGGTTACCTAGTGACATTGAATAGTTTTTCATACATTTGTCTTCTTTTGTGAATAGTCTGCTAATCAATCAACATGTATCAATCATCAGGTGCCACTTTTGTGCCAGACACTCTACTAGATATATGATAGGAACGCTTTGGGGTCTAGGCAGATATGATCCAAGATCTGGTAACACACCATTTATTGGGGGTGCTTCTCCTGTCAGTCACTGGACCAAATGCCTAACTTGAATGTTAAACATTTTCGGTTTTCTGGCTAATAATTAGCCTCCTTTGGGTAATCTGAAGCCTGTTTTGTGAACTTCCTTATTTTGGCCACATTCTTCAGAGTTGAGGATGCTGTTTATACACTCTGGATGAGTAAACTGTTATGTATGAATTTAAATTTCATATACATACATGAAATGAAGATGGGTGGATGGACTCATTACAAAAGGTATAGAGAAGAGAAGGATAGCGATAAATTAATAGTATCGAGGGGGGCAGAAGAAGCTGAAGAATATATAAACCAAACTAAACAATTTTAGTATGTGTGAAGCTGGGGCATTTGATGGAAATTAAGGTTGTATTCTTTGAATTCTCAGGTTGAAAATCCTGTCCTACATTTGGCAACTCAAGTGGAAGCATCTTTTCATAGCTACCCACCCATCTATATACTCATTGTCCTGTTATGTCATAGATTAAAAGATCAACTTTGCTTTGGTAACTGGAGAGTACCAGCTTTGTCACCTGTGTAGGTGAAATAGAACAGTCCAAAGAGAAGTATAGGCGAAAAAGTTTCTCTTTGCTTCCAATACTAAGTGTAAGATTCCCCAACATCTTACAAAAGTTTCAAGGAGTTGCCATTCACTCCTTGCCATTCAAGGAGTGTTCACGTGCCCTTCTGGCATATTGACACCCTCTGATTTAGCAGATATTATTTATGATCCTCTGCAAAGATGTCACATAGGAGGGAGGAGAGGCTAGCTCCTGGTTATTCTGAGAGAGGGTATTGCTCTGTTGCCCAAGCTGGAGTGCAGTGGTGCAATCATAACTCACTCAGCCTAGAACTCCTGGGCTCAACTGATCCTCCTGCCTCAGCCTCCAGAGTAGCTGAGACTATAGGCAGTACATGCCACCATGGCCGGCTAATTTTAAAACAGATTTTTCTTTTTTTTTGGTAGCGATGGGGTCTCACTGTTTTGCCCAGGCTGGTCTCAAACTCCTGTGCTCAAATCATCTTCCCATCTAAGCTTCCCAAACACTGGGATTACAGGTGTGAGCCACTGTGCCTGGCCCCCATTTCATATTTTTATTGCAATTCATGACATTCAACAATTTTTCATGCATATTATTACAGTGATTCTAAGAGGTGTCAAAAGCTGGTTCCCCAAATATCACCAATACAACCTCTTGTTAAGACAAAACTGAGATTCTTCCTTCTGCAGTGTCTTAGAGAGGGACACTACCCTCAGAGAGGGGAAGGTAAGGTCAGAGTTTCTTGAGAATTGGAAGTTTGTTTTAAGGTGGGTATTTCCATGCAGGGGGATTTGATTAAGACCTCCCACATGACAGTCCAGGATTGGTTAAGATAAAAAAAGATGTTGAAATGAGAGATATTAGGGCACATGTGGTCTCCTGATGCTTTCCACTGAAGTGGTGATGAGTCCTCCAGCAATGTCCTATAATAAAAAATCAAACCATTTACCTAGTCATGACAGTCCCGAAAAAGTAGTCATACTAATAAAGCCAGTGGAATAGCAAAGTCACGTCAGTGTAGCTGGTAAGGTGTGATTTCGGCTAACTGTTGGGAAGATGGTTTTGGTTTTCAGAAGAAACATGGTCACATATCCATTTTACAGATGAGGAAAATGAAGCTCAGGAAGATTAAATGGCTTGCCAAGGTCAAATATCTAATTAGTTCTAGAGAGAGAACTAGCGCTGAGCTCCTTTCCATTTTGTTCACTAAGAACTTTCCCTCCTATACTGTTCTTGCCCTTGTCTCAAATCTCTCTGGGCATTGATGAGTTGCTAGAGCAAAAGGTATCTTCAAATTGATTTTAAAATATAAGCCGCACAGTCTTACTTGAACAGATGATAAAATGCTTTACTGAGAATGGGTTTGTCCAATGAGTCTAAGTGCCTTCCACTCTATGTTTCAAAGATAATCTGTGGATGAGGAAAAGGGAATTATGTCCTTACTAGAGGTTTGATGTGACAAATTAATCATTAACATGGCACTGGCTGCTATATCAATGGTATGCAGGGGACAGAAATCCTTTACTGTTTTTTTCTCTAAGTTTTCTCATAGGGATGTTTTTAAGTGGAAGAAGGAGCCAGGGAGAAAGGGAGAGAAAGCTGGAAAAATGGAGAGAAAAGGTCTGTCTCTCTCTCTCTCTCGCTCGCTTGCTCGCTCTCTGTCTCTCTTACACACACTCTCTCATTTGTGCTGTGTACATTTGGATTTTCTTTAGTTCTTTTTCACCTCCCTCACTCTTCTGTCCTTCTAATTCCCACTCCACCTCACTCTCATGTCTTATGTGCTACATCTGTGGGTATAATTCATGAAGGTAAAATATACCCAAAACAAAATGGCTATAAAGAAAAATATGGTGCCAAAGAACTGTGAAAAAGTTTATCAGTGTGAGCCCAAGTCTTAGTGTGTTAAGTGTGATACAGATTATGTTTTTTATAAGTCTACTACTAAGAGCACATAGCAGGTGCTCCTAAGTATTTGTTAAAAAAACAAATGAACAAACTGGTGGACACCAGTTACCATTTTGCTTTTGAGGTCAACTCAAGATGCCATTTTGTTTTCGTAACTTTGTTCCCAGATGTGCTGATCAGAGCCTGTCCTAATGTCAGCAGTGTGTGAATCAGGTGCAAGTAGGCAAATATTGACAGGAGTTGGTGGTGTCTCTACCCTGCCACTGCTGCTGAGAGTGCCAAGTCCTTCTCCAAGTTTGGGTGGAGATGGGGTGAGGGAGACAAAGGCTTGGAGAAGACAAAGCCTGGATGAGCACTGGAATAAATAACAGAGGCTGGATGGATGGACAAGCATAAAGAGGTGGGGTGACATTCGTGAAGCAGAACTAGTTTGATTGAAAATTGAATAGATTTTTGGCAGGTTAAGTGGTTCTAAGCTTTTCTATGAATTTCTCTAATATTGTTCTCCAAGAAATGTCTTAAAATTAGTCACTATAATCTCGTATGAGAGACTCAGGCACCAAGACTCACTTGTAAACATAGCATGACTGAAGTTTCTTGTTTTAAAAACTCATCTAAAGATACTTGCAGAAATATTACAGATTTTATTAAAAATTATTATCCTCTGAAGTGATCTAACAAATTGACAGTAGAATATTATATATTTTGATATATATGTCTCAATAGGCTTACCTCTGTGTATGCTGTACTAAAGGCAATTGCACTCAATATCAGTTGCATGGAAGAGCAATTTTCCTGTTGATTGTACTTCTATTTATTTATCTATTTAATAATTAGATCTTAGATCTAATTATTAATTTAAGGGCACATCACTCAGTGTTAGTAAGTAAAAGTGTCTGTTGAGTCTAGTTAATTTTATAACAGTTATGGGGCACCAAATTAAATATGAAATGCAAATATATACAAAATGCAAATACATGAACAAACTGATAAAATTGCTAATTGCTCTGCCTTAAAAAAAAAAAAAGCTTCTGTGTGGCAAATGTACATAACAAAATATTGCTACTAGTTATAAAATTTCTTTGTTCCAAGCTTGATGCAAACAGATTAGGGATATAATCTGTCACATATACACAAGAAAAGGTGGATTCTTGGAGACAATGGCTGTGAGGAGTATTTTCATTAGCTTGTCACTGTGGTATTATACTTGTGTATAATTGAAAAGTGAACTATTTTCATTTCCTTTTTAAAAATGGAGTCCCGAGACAGACAGGATACTGGAGTGGCCAGTGGAATAGCTTGATTTAAACCACTATTTGTTAGTCATGATGTCTTTGTGGGCAGCTTAGAAAAGTAACATCCAAATAATTCTACTGTTGTGAAGTTTCATGGCTACTTGAACATTTTTTTAAAATTAGATTCTTGTCAGCTTAGGATGAGGTTTTTGGTAGTGGGTTCCAGACCTCTAACTTTGGCCTTTTCTTTTTTTACTTTCTTCAACGCTTTGAATGAAGACCCCAAAGATTCATGAATCAAATTTAGAAATGAACTAAAGCTGAAAGAGATTGTTAGACTGGGAGTGCTGGAAAATAAGTCAGAGAACAAAATAAATATTCGAAGATAATGTCATACATTGGAGCTAGGAAACAAAGGCAGCAAAATTTAACCTAACAGAGATAAGTGCAAATTCCTCATTAAGGGTTCATGATTTAATCATCCTAGTGTAAGTTGGAAGGAGATCTCAGGACTTCTTATTAAAATGAGCTAGGAGATTTAATTGGTTCCAACTTTAATACAAACCACTAAGTCTACAAAGTTATCCAAAAGCTATGATTCCCTTGCCTATAAGTTACTCTAGGAAGAAGAGCCTGTTTTTCCTTCTCCCTTCAATCTATTTCCGAGGAGGAGTGTTTTTTTTGGATTCAAATCTGGGACATGATTATGCTATGTTTGCCAGTAGGCACAGTCAATGTGTGTTAACAGGTCAGCACTTGGGTGTGACTATTTTGCTGTTCTCGGAAACACTACTGAAGTGGAAGGGTCAGGGCCTACTTTCTATTAGAGACTCTCTTCCTCTCTCTTCTTTCTCTGCCATCCATATGCCAGAAATGATAAGCCAATTCAGGGCCTAGTCTCCTGGAGCATATCCAGCCAACTAACTTTTCTTTTTTCTTGGCATGGGACTGGAGTATGGTTAGATCTAAAATTTGGGGGCAGGTAAAAACATTCACAGGCCTCACTCACAGCCTGCTTTGGGCTGAAGACATTTACCCTAAATACCTTAGGAAAAAGGTTATGCTACACGTGGCCCAGCTCAAATATTACAATATCTTTTTTTGGAAGCTTGGGATCTAAATTCAGAAATCAATAAGGATTTGTTTCATTTTTCCTATTTCATTTTTTTTGGTGTGTGTTTGTGTCTCTTTCAAGAACCTCTCCCTCTCAAGGGAGGATGGCAGTGTCTAGAGTGGGCTATACATATTCCTGTATTCTTGGGACATTTTACCATTCAGAAGCACAGCACCCTATCCTGTACTACTTCTAATAGCCGGACTAAGAGGACAACATAAGAGTTAACATCCCTTTATACTCCAGACATATGTTTTTCACTCTATTGTACATCCCTATTTGTGTGTCCCATATGCAAGTCAAAAATTTATTTTCAAAATTTAACCTCTTTGTAACCTTTTCCCCTGACTCTCCACCCCTACTACTCACTCACAAATGCACTTCTGCAGCTGTTTGAGTATTCTCTGTTCATTAAAGACATCATCATATTCCTTGTTGCTTGGCTCCTTTGACCCTCCGTATGTTGTTTGACACCAAATTCTGTCATCAATAATAGAAAAAAAAGGTTGTTGGAACATACCTACTCCTGTCTTCACACAGTTTGCCATCACTGTATATCACTTGGATTATTTTCAGTCATGGCCTATGTTTCCATTCCTGCTACAATGCTTAGCACATAGTTTCTGACTGACTATGGAAAATATAGCTTTTATGTCTGCCTTCAAATGTTTAATGGAACATGATGTTTGAGAGGCAATAAATTTATTCTTTGGCTGCTTCAGATATCAAGAAGGCCAATTTTCATTAATGTAAGATAGAACTTAAGACAGATTGACTCCAACTATGGACTAAACCATTTCATAAATCTTTGAGCTCTTTATCATTGGGACTATTCAAGGAGAGACTGGATAGACATCTGGGAGAAGTGCTGTCAAAAGGATGCTGGCTTTAGTAAAATGTCAGACAATATGACTTTTAGGGTCTCTTTCAACCACAAGATTTGATGATTTATATATTAATTTTCAAAGATTAATTGAAATTAATTAATTCAGTTCTGTTCTGACTGGTAGAATTAGAGATGTGTAATTTTTTCTTATTTCTTTCCAAAATTTTTAAGTTTTCCAAATAGAAGTGTATTACTCTCATAATGAGAAAAATTTCATCTTGAGTAAACTCAAAGACTTTGCTTTTGAACATTTTAATCTCCTTTGAATATGAGCATACCTTTCATTATATGTATCAAAGAAACATTTTTGTTATTGTGTATATGCCAACTGTTAGTTTGATGTAGGTTTGGCTCCATATAATAGAAAAGAAAAAGTAACAGTTGCTTAAAGAAGCTGGAATTCTAGTTCTCTGTTTTTATGTAAAAGAAGTTTGGATGTAGGTAGCCAGAAGTGGTCTGATGACTTCACCATGTCAGGCACCAACACTTCTTTATCTTGTTCAGCTGTATGTGGCTTCAATTCTTAAGGTCACTTCATGGTCCAAAACAGCCAATGAATACTAGCATTACATTTGTGTTCTGAACAGCAGGAAAGAGGAAGGAGAAAATGGACCTGCCTCCTTCATTTTAAAGTTCTTCCCAGAAATACCAGACAACACTTTTTTATAAATTTCACTGGTGAGAATTTGGCCATAAAGTCATATCTAGCTGCAAGGAATTCAGCGGGGAAAATCAGGGCTTCGTTTCTAATGAGGAAGAAGGGAATGGATATTGGGAAGCTAATAGCTGTGTCTGTTACACCTGTTGACTAAGGGTAAGCATAATACAGAATCATTAAGGAAATGTCACTGACCACAGCTTTTTTGCTAATAGTTTTAGGAACTTTCGATTGGGCTCCATTTATTTAGATCAGTCAACAATTATTTACTAAAAACCTGCTATTTGCATCATTTTTTTTTTCTTTTGTAGGATGAAGCTGTACCTTCCCAATGGGGTTGTAGTGAGCATTAAATGAGATAATAATGTAGAACACTTGGACGAGCATCTGATATATATTAAGCACTCAATACATGTCAGTCATTACTCTGATTAATATTACTATTTGTGAAAGAATAAAAGTGAGATTTAAAACACAGTACATTTAAAGGCTAAAAACGTCCCTATAAGGGTGTGTGTGTGTGTGTGTGTGTGTGTGTGTCTGAGAGAGAGAGAGAGAGAGACAGAGAGACAGAGAGAAAGAGAGAGAGAGAGGGAGAGAGAGAGATAGAGAAGTATCATGGAATATTTAATGAAGACCTAAGGCTTTAGGTTTTATGATGACATCTTAATTTTGTCTGGTCACATAATTTGGTTTCATCTCCCAGAGAGGCTAACCACTGGTCCATATCATCTCAGGCTGGTAAGGGTCTTTCAGTTTCTTAAAAGTTCCAAGGGAGAGGCCACAGACTCCCAAATTTTTCTCTTATGTTTATTTGTGATACTGTAAGTATTAGCTTTTTTAGGGCAAAACTCATGAATTAAAGTAAAAAATTTTTTGTAGTTTAAGAATATAACACCAACTTAAAATTGTATCAATTGAATGAACAACATCACTGGTATGGGAGAGAATGAATAACCTATTAGAACAGATATTGCCTGCTATTTTTTTTTTTTTTTTTTTTGAAGTAAAGTCTTTCCTAGCATTACATTCTATTTTATGCAGTACATTTGCTAAGAGAATTCAAAAGAAGAAATCGGGCCCATTGTCCTTCATTCCAGCAGTATTGAAGGCCCAATTTCATCTTTTGAGGCTCTTAAGGAGCATACTACATAAAAAGGAATGGACTGCTTGCTATTCAACCAGAGCTGGAATAGCAATACCAATCTTTATACTGTTATCTATTTGAAAAATGTGGATTTTACTTGGAGATGGTATTTATTGAAGCCTGCAAGAAATCAGTTTTCTGTCTACCTGGCAAGAGCAATTTGAAATGGTAAATTCAAGCTCAGAAATCCAGTTGAAATTTGACCTTCTCTATATTGCCATGAATGTTGATATGATGATATATGCAGGGGTGGGGGTGAGGGGTGTCCACTGGCTTCTAATCCTGTGCTGTGTTTGTCTCCTGCTGCACAACAGGGCAATCGAAGGGAAACCTTCTCCAGCTTTATTAAAATGGGGAGGGCGTGGGATGCTGGGGCTGATGCACTTAAAATGCGCTCTGAAGCATCATGAAAATTTTGCAAAAGACTTTTTATGTAGCAACAATTCTATTGATAGAGTCAATGAGAGTTTTGTCTGTGCAAGAACTGCAGGATGGGACCCCAAGTCACATGCTTTCAAAATTATTCTCCCTTTGTTGGATATCACAAAGGATATTTTCCCATGAAAACAAGATCTTTTGTTTCTCATGAATTCATTCTAATTTTGAAGCGGGCTGATAGGGTTACTGCATGTTCTTCTCTCGCACTGGCAGGTGGCCTGAGGGAGCTAATGAAATGGGCTCAGTCATCTATTAAGGTTTTTCTGGTCTTAGTGTCATTTACTTATCATCTAAAACCATAGTCCTTGATGTTCATCTCCAAAGGAGATAACAGCGATGTCACAGACACTGATTTGTTCCTATTTGGCTTTAAAAGGCAATAGGCAAAATATTCCTGCCTTTCTGGTTTCCTTGCCTTTTTGCAAATGTGTATGACTAACAAAGAGAAACACACAGGAAATATAGACAGGTAGGGAAAGTTGAGACAAGTTACAGCATCAGTTTTCAAAAGAACTTGTTAAATACTTCATTGCATGTGCTAGGTTCTGTGCAGAAAATAAAATAGGTACAATTTCCTCTTTATGAGGACTTACAATTTACCAGCCACTGTGCTGTGATGAAAACATTTAGCAGCAATTTGGCAAGCATTTGCATAAATGCTCTGTAGAAGACCTGTGCTAAATACTGAGGATTTAAGACAGGTGAGGCCTAGGCTTGTCCCTCAAGAAACTCATGCAGAAATGCTATGTAGTGATGTGGCAGTGCTGCAGCAAATAAAAAAAATGAACTTAAAAGTGCAATAGGAACCAGATGAAAGACAATTCAGTACGTAAACATGAAAGACTGCAGCCAAAAGCCCACAATGTATTAATGAAAGATAGGAAAAAATTTAAAAAATTTTAAAAAATTTCCTGTATGAGCTATTGTGGAAAGCTTTGGCCAGATCTTTTGCACGGAAATCTTTAGTGAATCCAATGATACAGTAACAAGTGAGAGGGTGCAGGTTGTGCTGCGTTAGAGGATGGAGGCTGGGGCTGTGAACCTCTCTAAATAATAATTGTAATCTGTGGACTGTGGACTGTGGACTTGTGCATGCACACACAACCACATGATCAGCAGACTTCTAGAGAGCATCTGTATGGAGCAAAGGAAGGTGAGATGAAGGAGCTTCATTCACTTTTTTTGTATCTTTGATCTTGAGGGCATCTATTGTACTTTTTGTTCGCTGGTTCCCCACCCAGCATGAGTTATCATTTCATCCGTCTTAGAAACTGGACTGAACTTTGAGGTCTAGCACGGCTCATCTAGGTGGGTGGGTTTTGGGGACAAGGTAGGCAAGATATGGTTGGAGGCAGAGATGACTAGAGAATATCAGACATGGACAAAACATGGTGTCACCTTTAGATAAAGAAAGGAGGACTTTGTGGTGAGTGGGATGTGAGTTGCTTCCTTAATTGGACAAGGGTAGTAGATTTCCCCCCTTTCTGGTTGAAGTAAGGAGGAAAACCCTGGTTAACAGGGATGAATGGGGCAAAGGAGATGTTCTTGACCCAAGCATAGGGATCAGGTGCAGCATAGGCCTAAGGGCAATGGAAACATTTGGGCATCATTGAGCCTGGTTTGAGTGCAGGTTATTCAAGGGCAGGGATGCACCATTGTGAAGGGAGAAGGAAAGTGCTGATCTGGGACCTGATACAATGGTATAATGACCATAGTCTTACATTAGAAACAAAGGACACATGATCCAATGAGAGACTGTATCTGAAGATTAATAGAAAAGAGACAGGCAACACAGGCAGGGCAGGTGATATTAGTAATCACAGCGATAAAATAACCAGAGAAGGATTGTATTAAAAATGGGGCTTCTAGTGAAGTCTAGATTGTAGGGGGGGAAAAAAATATATTGTTTTTTATCAATCAAACAACATCTACAGATGTTCAAGCTCTCCGGATTGCATTGGCTGCTTATTATACTGCTTTATCAGATTTCCAAAGGTCCTGGTTGCACATTAACCTACAAATACACAAAAGCCAAATTCGGTAGCTGGTATGGTGAAAAGAAGATTTTCTTTTTCATGTGTTGTCTTGGCGAGAGTCTTAAGGAGCTCAAATGATTCTCACATGCAGTCCTGCAATATAAAGGGACTTCCACCTGAAGTAGGATCTTTAAGTATTTTCCTCCCTTATTCCCATCCTCTCTTTTATTCTGACCCTAACTCTAAACATCTTTAAGAAAAGCACTTAGAAAAATATAAAATAAAAGCAGCTGGGGGTGTGGAGGGGGAGTATGCTTTGGATGTTCTTTGTCAAAGCTGCAGGCATTAAGTGAGCCAAGGCCTCACAGAAAGAGCTCTGTCTTGCTCAAGTGTCTGCGGATTTTGCTCTGCACCATTTCTTTGAAAATCTCCTTGACATAACCATGATATTTCTTCTTTCTCTTGCCTGACTGCAGCTGTACCTGACTCTTATTTTGTCACTTGCCAGAGGCAGGAGCTAGCAGATACATTTTACTAATTTCAGCTGTTTGGATTAGTATCACCATAAGTGGATTAATGTGGATTTCATAAAAGAACTCTACAGACTCAATCAAGGCCAAAAACTTCAGTCGGCCAAATCTACAATTCCTTATGCAACCCCCACTGATAATAAGGCTGCACCCTCCATTGCATGACCACCACATAGACAAAGGATGGCAGACTTTTCGTAAATACATATATCTAGCAATGGCCAGCACAGTGGTCCTCAATGCTCAACTGACTGGAGTGCCAAAAGTAAGAAAACAAAAAAAATCTACGGGATGGGGAATATGTCAAAGGGACACAGGGGCTTACTGAAAAAGCTCCCAGTGGCTAAAGCTGGAAAAACGTGAGCAACAACATGAAGTAATATTGATTTAAACCAGAAGGAAATAAAGGGCGCTGTGGCTCAAGCCTGTAATCCCAGCACTTGGAGTTTCCCACGGTGATCACGAGCTCAGGAGATCGAGACCATCCTGGCTAACATGGTGCACGTGAAACCTGCCTCTACTAAAAAATACAAAAACTAGCCGGGCGTAGGTGGTGGGCGCCTGTAGTCCCAGCTACCGGGAGGTTGAGGCAGGAGAACATGTGAACCTGGGAGGCGGAGCTTGCAGTGAGCTGAGAGCTGGCCACTGCACCCCAGCCTGGGCAACAGAGCCAGACTGGCCTCAAAAAAAAAAAAAAAAAAAAAAAAAAAAAAAAAAAAAAGAAATAAAGAAAAGAAAGAGAGAGAGAAAAAGAGAAAAATAAAATAAATAAAACCAAAAGTATAAAATAAATATCCACGAGTCATACTGATTATAAATAAGTACTTGAATAAATAAATAAATGGTAGAGAAAGACACAAGTTTCCTGCGCAGATAAATTCCAAATAATTTATGTAGGTTCTCTGCCTTCAAGGAGGAGGGATATAACTTCCCACTCCTGATGTGTTGGCTACAGGGACTTTCTTTCAAGCATACAATATAGAAAAAGTTGGGGGGAGAGTAACTTTACAGTGGGGAAACCTGATAAACGCTACCTCAGCCAGCTGATCAGGAGGCAACATCAACAGCGGTCAGTCATGTTGATGGTGTATACCCTTGAAGTGATGTGATGAAAATAGCACTTCACTTAGGTGGTTCTTTCTTTTAAAAACACACAATCGCAGTCCCATTATGAGAAAAACATCAGACAAATTCCAACTGAAGGACATTGTAAAATATATATGACAAGTACTTCTAAAACTGTCAAGGTCATGAAAGACAAGGGAAGTTTGAGAAACTGTCACAGCCAAGAGGAACCTAAGAAGTCATGATGACTAAATGTCATGTGGTGTCCTTAATGGGATTCTGGAACAGAAAAAAGAAATCTGAATAAAGTATGGTCTCTAGTTAATAATAATATATCAACATTGATTCATTAATTGTAACTATACAAATATACCACACTAATAATGCAAGATGCTAACAATAGGGGAAGCTGAGTGTGGGATGCACGGGAACTCTCTGTACTATCTGTAACTCAATAGCTACAGTTTTTTTTAAAAAAAATAAATCTGAAACAGTTGTAAAAAATAAAGTCTTTTCAATAAAACAAAGCCCACAGATAGAGATTGCTGACAGCCGGTCTGGGCTCATAGAGGGAAGCATGACTAAGATGTGGGCATCTGCACCACCTATTATCTGCAGATGTGAATTACTAGAGGAGTCCCAGGCACCCTTCTGGGGCATTTTGAAAGTTCCCCTCTCTCGCTGTGGTCTTCTCTTGGAGAATTTGCAATGGACACTTCAAATCTGTCAGCAGAGACTGGGCTCTGATTAGCGCCTGCACAGCGGCCTCAAGACGGGTAGGAGTCCCATCAGACCACCAAGGCTATCTGAGGCAGAGACGGGGGCACCTGCCTGTACCGGACTCTACAGACTAAGTAGGCAGAGCAGTCCACCAGTGTGTGTGGGCCTATCCTTGTTCTTGGGAAACATAACAATGCTACCCCCTTCTCTGGGCTATTTTCTTGGGGCTTCACAGGGATCCGATTTGGATGAGCCAAGAAGCTCTGCTTTGAGGGTTTCAATGAAATCTCCCCATTCTATCCAACGTAATCTGGCAGTTGTAGCTGAGAAAGTCCCCAAACTACAGAACTGAGGAAGGCATCTAGGCTCCGCAGACCCTCACCAGGCTGCGGCTGCTATTTGTAAAATTTGAATATCTAAACAAAAGCAGATGGTGGCTATGCCTTTTGTTTCTGGGCAAATCATGAACAATAGTTTGGGTCTGATTTCCATAGATGGCCAGGAGCATAGACTTCTCTGCTCATGAATGGTGTGTTTTTGTCAAGACTGACTGAACAGTTTTCTAACCATGATTCCCAGGAAAGAAGCTGATTAATTTCAACCCGGGCAGCATGCCTTAAAGCAGCCGTGTTAAGCACAAGGGATAGTTTATGTTCCATGGTACTGGCCACATATGGTCACTAACCAGTACATTTGAGAGTGGCATATACTTCCTGATTTTTCTAATTTCCCCTTTGAATTTTAAAATTAGGGGCCTGTTGTCTCATGGCCAGAAGACAAAGTGTTAGATGGCAATTAATGTAGGCCAAAGGTTCCATCCCTTTTCCACATTAATTTTGGGAAAAAATGCTTTTATGTTACATGGTGACCCTGTATCAGACTAGCATAAAACTAGAATAATTATGATGTAGGCCAGGCGCAGTAGCTCATGCCTGTAATCCCAGCACTTTGGGAGGCCGAGGCGGGTAGATCACCTGAGGTTTGGGAGCTCGAGACTAGCCTGACTAACATTGAGAAACCCCGTCTCTACTAAATATACAAAATTAGCTGGGCATGGTGGCGCATGCCTGTAATCCCAGCCACTTGGGAGGCTGAGGCGGGAGAATCGCTTGAACCTGGGAGTCGGAGGTTGCGGTGAGCTGAGATCACGCCCCTGCACTCTAGCCTGAGTAACAAGAGCAAATCCCATCTCAAAAAAAAAAAAAAAAAAGTAAGATGTAAGCACAAAGCATTAACAAAGAACATTGGTACTTCCTGTCTTGCCCAACAGAGAGTCCCCTTACTAACAGAACTGAAAAAAGGAGGCCTTGAAATAAAGGTATTATCTCTTTTTGTCTAGTCCATCGTGATAAGCAGATATCATCAATGAAACTTCATTCCTAACTGACTTTGTTCTGGGCTTTCGTATATGTACAAGTTAGCAGAGAAGAAGTGTTGATAAGGGATGCCAGGCTCTGTACCTATTGATCTACGATTGGGATTTACTGCTGCCTGGAAAGTTCTACCCAATTTCAGCTTCTGCAGTGTACCCAGCAGAGAGAATGATAAATACCACTGTGCCACTGGGGCTGTCACTTTAGAGAGTGACATGAATGATGATAAAAGACAAACACAAATTTCAGAAAAACTTGGATTGGCTTTCCTGTCAACACGACTGAAATGGGAGATGGGAGACTATTGATAGAAAGCACTGAGTGTTCCTGATGCAATGTTATATAACAATGACTGTGCTGTGCAAAGGTACATTTTACTGTCTCTGGAAAACAGGAATACATTCTCCTGGGGAACCGGCTTTTAGAAAAGCTTCTTGTATTTTCCTTCTAAGGGAAATGAAAGCAGAGAGAGAATGGAATTTGAAAAGCATCAGAGACAGTTTAGAACACCATCAGCGACTACAAGATGATGTTGGAGAAATCCTCTGACTACTCTATCCTCCTCACTGCTTGAAAGAGATGACATCATTCGGGCTTTGGAAAGATGGCTTGGGCTATTTTGACCCATCTGATGGGTGACTTGATTACTTGCTTTCCCTGTTGCCTGATGCAGTCAGCAATATGAAATCGTCTTTAGAACAGCTAACGGGTTATGTAAATAACAAAGCCAAAGGCACTTTAAGACATGCTACTAAAGCATGCTCTTTATTAAGTTAACTAATATATATAAAGAGTTTAGAACAGTATCTGGAATATAGTAAGTGCTCAATAAATGGTGGCTATTATAGCAGACACTATTTTTAAAATTTTAATTTTAAGTTCTGGGGTACATGTGCAGAATGTGCAGGTTTGTTGCATAGGTAAATGTGTACCATGGTGGTTTGCTGTACCTATCAACCCACCACCTAGGTATTAAGCCCAGCTTGCATTAGCTATTTTTCCTAATGCTCTCTGTCCCCCCCCCCCCCCCCCCCACAGACCCCAGTGTGTGTTGTTCCCCTCCCTGTGTCCATGTGTTCTCATTGTTCAGCTCCCACTTACAAGTGAGAACATGCAGTGTTTGGCTTTCTGCTCCTGTGTTAGTTTGCTGAGGATAATGGCTTTCAGCTCCATCCACGTCCCTGCAACGGACAGGATCTTATTCTTTTTTATGGCTGTATAGTGTTCCATGGTGTATATGGGCCCTATATTCTTTATCCAGTCTATCACTGATGGGCATTTGGGTTGATTTTATGTCTTTTATAGCAGACACTATTAATGTCCCGCCCCATATTCCTTGGCCTTCCTCTGAGTTTGCCTGCATGTGCCACCTAGTTCCTGTGCACATCAACAGTTGCCTATTTTGAGTGCTGAGCTTCCTTGGTTTCTCTGCCCAAGGGCCTCCTTGGGTAACAGCGGAGCTTGTACACTTCTTTGCAGGAGAGGCTAGAAATGCTGGGGCATTTAAGGGTCCCAGGAGCAACCGTCAACCCACGAGAAATGGGACCTGATGAATAAGTAACCCAGCTTCCATGTTCTTAGGTGGGAAAATTCTGAGGAGTGTTCTACAAGCTTCCTAAGAGGATCCTCTTCAGGATTGAACTCTAGTTGCCCACAGCAGAAGCCTACTCATTAAAGCACCCTTTTCTTGTCCTTTCACTATTTCTTATCTCACTTTATCCACTCTATCAATTATGCTTCCTGGGATCACCTCCCGTATAAACTGCCCAAACCTAAGTTGTTTTTCAGGGTCTATTTTTTGGATGATCAGAACTGAGAAAGTATGATTGGCATTAACTGCTGCTAAACATGGGGGCCATAAAAGGTCATGGCAGAAAAGTTCATTACAGTATTATGTAATATGGCTACAAAGACCAATAGATGCATGCTGATTTTTGGATTTATAGAAAATGACCAAAAATTATTCAAGTAATAAGAAATAGGCTTTTGGAATAGTAGCTATAGCTGGAATTTCCCTCCCTCAAAAAGCTCATGTTTACCAAAATGTAGAAAGAAGTAGTGGCTATGTGGTAACATTTACAGCAACTCTTGTGCTCACAGTTCATCATCTTTATTGTGTTCCAACATGGACAGCAAGACATGTGCAGTATGCATACACAGTGGCCTGCACAATTGTATTTGCTTCATGAAAAAAATAAGCAAAAAAACTGTTCAAGGCTTTTAGTTCAGTATAAATTCATTCCTCTAAAGGAAAATGCCATCCTAAACATTTTTTACTTGCAAAACAATCTTCAAGCTATAGAGCAATTTATTTCACATGACATTTACAGAAAATCAACAGAAGTTGCTTTTATAACGTGTGAGTCCACAAATCACGTTTCCTTGCTATGGTTATGCATTGAAATCTCTTGAGGTCTCTTCCGGTGCTGCCCCTGGGAGAAGGCCTTTAGAGATGATTGTTTCTGTTCACGTAAGTATCCTTTTCTCAATGGAAAATTTATATTATTCCCTACTGGGGTACCACTGCTTTCTCCACTCCCAGGCCCTCAAAGACAGTATTTGATGAAGATTGCTACCTTCTGCCTTAACACCTTCATAGTCTCCAACATTTCATATGGTGCTTTACTTGAAACAAACAAGCAAAAATTGAAAAATGAAATAACAAACAGGAAAACTGAAGTAGATTCAACATGAATGGTATGTAATTTAACTGACATAAAAATAATTTGAACATGAAAAAGTGGGTGAGTTCAATGAGTATAATTATAACAGAATCTTGAGATTGCATAACAACATTAGCATCCAGCCTTAGCACAGTGTTATTCCAAATGACCTTTTCCCCCTTCCCATTCACTCCCTTCAGTACTTGGAGGATGGGTTTCATAATATCAGCTGAGCTAAGGGGTACTGTGGGCTCTCACACAGTGATGCTTAATCACAGCATCACTTCTCCAGCCTGGGATGTTGCTGTTTACCTTTTAATGCTGGTCAACTGAAGACAGATGGTAAGCAATCGCTTTCTAATGACATGTTCGGAAATTATTACATTTAAAATGTTAATATATTAACCTTTTTGTTTTGTTCCAACTGAGCCCAGATCTTTGATCTGAAGGATTTATAGGTTATGAACAGGGACACGACGGTTACCAAAAGGAGGATAAATTAAAATAAGTTTGCAAATGAGTAAGGTGGTGTTGAAAGGGCAGAGGATGTGCTGTCAATGAAATGTAGGTAAACACAGAGTTTAGTTGTGATGAATATATTTTGTCTACAGTAAGCAAGGTGTCCAGAAAATGGTCTACAAGAAAGTAACTCCCAAAGAAAGATTTTTGAGTGTCCACTGGCCCAAAGAAGGCAAGGATCTTGCCAGATCTTCCCACATCAGCTAACCTTTCTGGTATTGTTAATAGCCTTAAACACACAAAGCCACCTTGTGCAAGTGAACCGAGACTGCAAAGATTCTTTCAAAAAAATCTTTTTTATTTTTTAATAAGTAGAGACAGGATATCACTATTGTTGCTCAGGCTGGTCTTGAACTCCTGGCCTCAAGCGATCCTCCTACCATGGCCTCCCAGAGTGGTGGGATTACAGGTAAGAGCCACAGCATCTGGCTCAGATTCCTTTTGAAGAGTATGACCACAAGAATTATGCAGAGGCCAGGCACAGTGGCTCATGCGTGTTAATGCCAGCACTTTGGGAGGCCAATGCAGGTGCATCACTTGAGCTCAGGAGCTTGAGACCAGCCTGCCAACATCATGAAACCCCATCTCTACTAAAAACACAAAAAATTAGCCGGTTGTGGTCACATGTGCCTGTAGTACCAGCTACTTGAGAGGTTCAGGTGGGAGGATCACTTGATCCCAGGAGCTCAGGGCTGCAGTGAGCTGTGAGCTGTGATCATGCCACTGTACTTCAGCCTCGGTGACACAGTGAGACTCTGCATCAAAAAAAAAAAAAAAAAAAGAGAGAGAGAGAGAGAGAGAATTATGCAGAGACTTTCAAACTTACAGGGGGAAAAACGATTCTTGGTAGCCACAATGGCCTTCTTAGGACAGTAGGTCTCATTAAATCGGGGCTTTTTATTGTGATAGAATTCATATAAAAATTTTACCACTTTAAATCAGGGCTTCGTACTCTTTTCTTATGCCATCGACCCCATTGGCAATTTGGCAAAATCTGTGGACTCCCTTCTCAGAATCATGTTTTTAAATGTATAAAATAAAATGCATAGAATTTCATAGGAAAGCAATTACTTTGAAACTTTGTTGTCAAAGAATTTTAAGAGTCAAATATGTGAAACTGATATATGTGCTTCTTAATTAATCTATTAATAGCAAGATCTAGCAGGCAAGACTAATAACTAGCATAATTTTAAAGTGGTGATGAACAAAGAGGATATTCTGATTCAGCTGCAACAATTATGAGGTGAAAATATCTGTGACTTCTCCTGGTGGTAAGGGTCTCAGGTACAGATGATACTGCTGTAGGTTGTTGATTAGATTCATAATAGAAGCAAACACTAAGTTTTAGTTAGAGGTTAGTATAATAAAGTAACATTTTTCTATCCAAGTTTATGAAACCCCTGAACTCTTAATACCAGATTAGGAACCCCTGCATGAAATGCAAGTCCCGCTGCCTCCGCCCAGGTTTTGGTTATTTAAGTTTGGAAGCAGATAATAGAAGGAGGGTAAAACAGTTGGAGCCAAGAGGGACTCAGCCAGGAATTGACAAGGTGAGGCCAGTACAACCACAGTGGCAAGGTAACCATGGGGCACTTTTAACTCAGTGATGCCTACTCTAACTCAAAAAGTCGTTTTTTTATCACGTAGTGTCAACCATTTCTATGTTTCCCTCTGAACGCTTCAGTAAAGTCAGGTATATTCCAGAATGTATTTTGGCAGCAGCCTTTCCATGGCCCTTGAGGAAGGGTCTGATTTACACACTTGAGAGGCAAAGGCCACTGATCGCCCAGGCAGATGCAGGAATTCTCAAGGATCACCAAAGTTCTGTGGAGGGCTTTGGACTTCTGTTGCATATAGAGCTGGGGGCTTGGGTTGACCTAGACCTCCAAAAAACAGAGAGTCCAGATGATATCCGTTTGTACTTGGTTTATATGGAATAAGTATTAATAGAACTACAGGAGGTGTGGGACAGATCCAGTGAGACGAGCTGCCTTCCCTTGCTCTTCAGCTAATCTCTGCAGTCTGGAGTATCTATTTCCCAGTAGAGTCAAGCGGTGTAAATTAGGATTCTAGCTAAATGAAGAGCATCATTTTGCCTCCTCTGACCTTACACAGAAGTCGTTGCTTGCCTTTGCACTTGGATTGCTCCAACCATCATTTGCTTACTCTTCCCAGTCATCTTATCTCAGATGTGAAAGATGGTGACACCACAAGCAGAGCTCTGTCATGGATTCCAGGGCCTGAGTGAGGTGGTGAGGTGTAGTGGTCTACACCTCACACTTTGGATCTGATCTGAGTTTGAATCCTGGCTCTACTACTTGCCTTATGCAAGTTCCTTCACTTTTGCAAGCAACAATTCTCTCCTGTGTAAATTGAGGAAAACAATTACACTTGATTCATAGGACTTTTGTGAGTATTAAACCCAATAACGTGGGTAGCACCTTTAGCGTGGTTTGTGGTACGTAGCAGGTGTTTAATAATATAGCTATGGCTAGGTGCGGTGGCTCACATCTGTAATCCCAGCACTTTGAGAGGCCGAGGCGGGTGGATCACCTGAGGTCAGGAGTTCAAGACCAGCCTAGCTAACATGGCGAAACCCCGTCTCTACTAAAAATACAAAAAAACAAATTAGCCGGGCGTGGTGGCGGGCGCCTATAATCCCAGCTACTCGGGAGGCTGAGGCAGGAGAATTGCTTGAAGCCAGGGGGCAGAGGTTGCAGTGAGCCAAGGGCAGGCCACTTCACTCCAGCCTGGGCAAAAAAGCAAAACTCTGTCTCAAAAAAAAAAAAAAAAAAAAGTGGCTATGTTTGTTGCTATTAGTATTATTATCATATCACACCTCACCATATGAGAGGTTAGCGCTATTTTTTTTTTAATGCTAGCAAAAAGCATAGAAAATCTTTCCATAAAAATCTTAAATGTTCACAAGAATAGCTCCTCTCTACTCCAGTTCCTACCCATATACACCCCCACCATATACACCCCCAACATATACACCCCCACCATATACACCCCCACCATTTCACTTCCTCATCCCCTTTGTCCTCTTTGCCTTTCTTTGGAATGACAAATGTTAACGTTTTTTCAAAAGAAACAGGTTTTTTGAGAACCTGTTCTCATCCTCTGCCTCCTTATTAGCTGCTACTGTAAACGCATGCATGTATACACACACGGCATGCACATACACGCACATGCACACACACACTCTCTCTCTCACACACACATGCACACATATTCCTCTCTCCCTGCAGCAAAAGAATCAAATCCAGGCCTCCTGCCTGGAACTGCAGAACATTACCATCAGGCTGGTCCATTAAATATCATTTGAAAGTCAATTTTATCCCAGAGTGGTAAGTAGTATGCGTGCTTATGTCTTCATCTACCTTAATTAGGAAAAGCAATTTGCTGCACATTTCTTAAAAAAAGAAAAAAAAAACTGATCAAATTTGAGTTCCTGATAGATTGAAACACAGCGTATGTTGTGGTGGTGATACAAAGATGTGAAACCACTTCCCACATCTAAATTATGGCTTGGTCTAAAAACAGTCCAGCCTTATGACTCTAGTGTTTTCTAAGTAACTTGTGCAATTGCCCATAATTATGGAAATAGGGGCCATCTCCTGAAAGCTAGCCCCTCCTCATTTTGTTTCCCAAACCGAGAATAGAAAACTCCATTTTGAGTCTATCATTGGAGATCTTTCCATTCCATCATATTTTCTGTGATTCGATACCATTAACAATCTCAAGACCATTTTTGCACATCTACTTATGCCAAAATGGTTAGACCAGCTGAGAAGCTACAGCTCTGTTGAAGGCGGGTCTCTGCTTTGCTCATTTGTTTCTTTTAACTAGGCCAGGCCAATTTTAACTCACATGGATACCTCTGACTTGAGTCTTCCTGGTATATGAGGAGGGTGCCAGTGGCAACTTAGCTTGTACTCCATCGGCCTTGGAGTGTCTGGAGGGCTGCAGGGACAAGCCCATTGGAAGTCTTTGTGCTTGAGGAACTAAGGAGTATCCTAAGAGGGAACAACCCCTCAGAGAAGGATGAACCAGGGATGAAGCAGCCAGGCCTAAGGAGCGCGGCCTGGTAAGACAGCTTTGGACTTTAGAAGGGAGGTGTAATTATGAGTACACGCCCTGTGGTCACTGGCATGCTAAACTGACCCCTGTGCAGCGTCTGAGCTCCTGTTTGGGTCCTGGTGAGAAATGAACTGTCATTCTTGCACCACTCTCTATATTCCATTTGCCAGGAAGCAGCCAGATAACTACTTCCAAATCATAAATCAGATCACTCCTCTGCTTAAAAACCTTCTTTGGCTTTCCACTCCACTTAGCAGTAAATAAAACTCCCCTTCTAAGAGCCTACAGAAAACTGACCTAAGCAGATTCTGCTGGCTTCTCCCACCTCATTTTCACCCCTTTGCCCTGAGTTTTCAACCACACGGTCTTCTTTGTCTTCCTTAGCCAGGCCCATTCTCACTCTACTGCCTACATATTTGCTATTTCTTCTGTCCTGATTACTTTGCCCTGGAGGATCTCTCCATATCCTCCAGATCTCAATTTAAATATCACCTCCTTAAAGAGTCATTTTTCTGAGCCCTCTGTCTAAAGTGGCTGCTGTCTCATGCCCTCTCATGCACCAGTAACTCTCACGTACCATTCCCTTTTGTTTTACTCCTAGTCCTTATCACCGGCAAACATGATATTGCTTGCTTACTAATTTGTTTGTCTCTTACCTCTTGAGTATGGGGTCTGCCTTAGTTAGCTTCCCTCTCAGAAGCAGAGCCTGAGACAAGGGTTTGGTGCAGGTTCTCTATCTTAGAAGATAGAGCCCCTCTAAGTATAATATTACATAAATAAAGGGGTTTGATGTAGGAATCAGAGCTTACGCAAATATGGAAGGATGCAGGGGAGTGAAGATCAAAGAGACTGAAGCTGGAAGGTCAGAGAAATGGCCCCTGATGACCTCAGCCTGCAGCAAAGCACTGAAATGGTTGGCTCTCAGAAGTTCTCTGGGAAATTATGTCACATCTGTCTTCTACAACTTTCTGAAAATATTAGCCTCTTGGCCTCTCCTAACTTCTGCCTTTCCAGTCTCACTTAGGTTCCTCTCATTGGCAAAGTGTCTTGAAGTGTGTCTGGAACTGTTCACTGTAGCCATGCTGGGATCAGAAATGAGGCTGAACGGATATGAGGTGCCTGATGCAGAGATACTGCCTGTCATTTCATTTATCTGCCCCAGACCCTGAAATAGTGCCCGGTGCACCATCGATATTCAATAAGTGCTTGCTGAGTGACTGATTCACAAAAGGTCTGTAAGTAAAAACTCACAGAGTTGTGTCATTCAATTTGGGAACCCAGCAGCATCCAAGCCACCTTGCTATGGGACCCCTTTAATAGAGGGTACCTCAAAAATCTAAGAGGCATTTGCTATCTATTGTTCCAGACAGTTGGGCTCTGCCAGTGCCTCAAGGTTCCAGGCTTTAATGACTGTGCTCAGTGGATAGTAATAGAACAAATACGGCTAACAGCAAGGGGTGGTGTATAGACATAGAGATATCTGAGCAAACTTGTTCATGAGCACGTGTGAAACACCCCTGGGACCTCCTAGAACTACTATTGATAGGGGGAGGGATGACTAAAATGTCTGCTATTATTTGTAATATAGGTCCATCAGGACCATTGGCTTGGCCAGGAAAAACTCAAGTAATAACAATATCTATGAGAAAATATGTCATGAACATAGCACTCAAGGATGGGGCACATTGCTTAAAAGTTCAGAAACTCTTAGAATAGGAACTACCCATGGGATTCCATTAAGCAGTACAAAATTGTACTGGCTAGGAAGAGGGAGGAGGCTATGAGTTTAACAGTGTTGTTCCTGCATCTGTTGATAATGTGGCCATGGAAGACAGCATGAGTCCAGAGGCCTAGGGCCTGAAAGAAATCAAGTGGTGGAAAGTTGCATTAGAATTTAAATCAAACAGGGAGACCAAAGCATGAGTCATGTACAGGGCAGAGCATTAAAAAGCCCTGTACCTCTGTGTAGTAAGCATGAGCCTGCTGAGGTCTGGGGATTAGTTGATGAGATATATGAGTGCTGTTCCATGAATTCCATAATGGAAATATATGCTGTTCCAGAAGTTATTCAGATAAGATGTTTATAAACATCTATGCAGGGTACAGCTACTTTAATTCTCAGCTTTTACTTGAATCCTCCTGGGCATGAAGATGGCTCTTCATCATTTGGAATATGCTATTTCTATGTTCACTCATTCAACAAATATTCATTGAGACCCTACTATGTGCCAAGCAATTAGTTAAGCACTAAGGATGCACTGGTGAACAAAACAGTGCTTATATTAACATATTTATCCAAAAGAAATAAAAGCATACATTCATACAAAGACCTATAGACATACGATCAAAGCAGCTTTATTTGTAACAGATGAAAACAACCTATCAACTGGAGAATAGATCAACTAGCTGTGGTACATCCATAAGACAGAATGACTCAGCAATAAAAGGAAACAAATTATTGGTAAATGCAATCACATGGATGAATCTCAAAAGGTATGCTAAGAAAGAAGCCAGGCACAAATGACTACACACTGCAATTTCATTGATATGACACCATTCTGAAACAGGCAATATTATAAGAACAGAAAGTAGATCAGTGGTTGCCAGTGGCAATAGAGGATTGACTGCAAATGGGCAGAAAGGAACTTTTGGGGTGTTGGAAGTGTTTTATATCTTGATTGTGGTGGCAGTTTTATGACCAAATACACTTATCGAACTCATTGAACTTTACTCTTCAATGTGGACTGAATGCTCAAAAGGCTGCGTATTACTGTATGTAAATTGTACCTTAATAAACATGACTTTTAAAAAAACCATGATAGCCTATATTCTAGCAGAGGAGCAGACACTTATGACTTAATATATAAGGTGCAGCAGACCCACTTGTGCCCCACAACACTTCTTGTCAGCCCACCTCTTATTTCACCTGCTTCTCCAGGGGACAGTCTCCTGCAAACTTGTGCTTGCCTCACATTCACAGCATCTCTCCTCAAGCATGCACTTTATGCATTTTTACTTTCAGTTCTGGGGCTTCTACAACACCTTGGGAATTTTTGGCCTGCAGCCTGGATGTGGGGTGCATTAACTACCAGGGGTGAGCTCAGCACTTCAGGCTGAAATTTCTAGGAGGCATTCTGTATACTTTTCAGGAGGTCTCAATGGAACTGAGCCCTCATGGCCCAAGTGGCAACCTCATGAAAGCACCCTTACATTGGCCATTGGCTTTTCCTCCTTCCCCATCTCACTTTCCCCATTTCCTCAATCCTGCTTCATGGGATAACCTCCCCTAATAAACTACCTGCACTGGAGCCCTTCTCTCAGGCTCTGTTTATTTATTTGTGATTTCAGGGACCGAAACTGAGACATATTATAATCTCAGATGATAGAAAGAAAAAGCAAATAGAGGAGGTAGAGAGATAGTAATGCCACAACAGATAAGGTGAGGAAAGATTACTATGAAGTGAGGACTTCTGAGCAGAAACCTGAACTCAGCAAAGGAATGAGCAATGTGGCTTTTTAGGGGAAGAAAATTTGGGGCTGAGGAAGCAGTAAGCCTAAATATGGAACATTCTAGAAATGTCAAAGAGTTCGCTGTAGCCGTAGCTCAATGAGAAAATGATTAGGGCCTAGAGCTAGTAGGGCAAGTCATGTAGGGTTTCATAGGCTACAGAGGGGATTCTGGACTTCATCCTGAATGATTTAGAAACCAGTGGAGGGTTTTGAGCAGAGGAATAAAATGATCTAAGTGTTCAAAAAGACAATTCTGACCGTTGTGTTATGATGAAATTGTAGGGGTTATTGGTGGAAGCAGGGAGAACAGCCAGAAGTCTGTTGCAATAGTACTGATAAAAAATGATGGTAGATGAAACCTTGGTGGTCATGGTAGTTTCTGCTGAAAAGTGATGATCCTGGATAACTTTGCAATTATAACTGACAGAATTTGCCGATGGATTGAATGTAGAATATAAGAATAGGGAGAAGATTCAGGATCCATAGCCAGATGTTTGTTTTGAGGTATTTAAAGAATGGTATCATCTGTTGCACTGGTTTGGGTAAGGGGAATAAAGATCCTGGTTCAAGCCATGTTAAGTTTGAGGAGCATAATCTAAGTACAGATTGTTGAGGAATCAATTGAACATACAAGCTAGCAGGTCAGGACAGTTGCCAAGGCTAAATAAATAAATTTGGGAACTGTCAGCAAATGGCTAATATTTAAGGCCCTGAGATTCAGGATGAGATCACCCAGGCATCAAGAGTAGACAGAGAAGCGAAGAGGTCCGAGGACTGAATGCTCTGTCATTTAGAGGTCAGGAAGATGAGGAGTAACCAGCAAAGGAGACTGATATGGTTGGCTCTGTGTCCCCACCCAAACTGCATCTTGAATTGTAATCTCCAGGTGTTAAGTGAGAAACCTGGTGGGAGGTGATTGGATCATGAGGGTGGCTTCCTCCATGCTGTTCTTGTGATAGTGAGTGAGTTCTCACAAGATCTGATGGTATAAATGGTAGTTTTCCCTGCACTCTCACACACTCACACTCGCTCCTGCTGCCTTGTGAAGAAGGTGCCTGCGTCCCTTTCTGCCATGATTGTAAGTTTCCTGAGGCCTCCCCAGCCATGCAGAACTGTGAGTCAATTAAACCTCCTTTGTTTATAAATTACCCAGTCTCCCGTGTTATCTTTATAGTAGTGTGAGAACGGACTAATACAGAGACAAAGAAGAGAAATCAATGAAAATAGGAGGAGATCCAAGAAGGGATGGTGTCTGGAAGGCCAAGAGAAGAAAACATTTCCAGAAGGAGAAATGATGCTGATGGGTCAAGTCAGGGAGAAGTCTGAAAATTAGTCTTGGACTTAATTGTAGGGACCATTGGTGATACTAAAAGTTTCAATGGGACAGTGAGGATGAAAGCCTTGTTAGAGTGAATGCAAGAAAGAAAAAAGGAGGAAGTAGAGCAAGTAGAAATAACTTTTGAGTTTTGCTGTAGAGGAAGCAGAGGAACAAGGCAGTAAGTGGAGGGAGATATGGGGTCAAAGAATATTTTTATTTCTGTTTTTGTTGTGTTTTAGATTCATAATATAAGAGTGAGTTTGTATGCTTGTGGGCGTGTTTTAGCAGGATGGGCTAACTTTATGATGCAGCAGCAGGCAGGAGGGAAGTCTCAGTAGGCTGGGAGGGTGTGGGATCTGATTAACATATGGATTGCTTTGGCTTTAGAAAGGGGCATGGATAGTTCGTCTACTATGACAGAAGAGAAGATGAAGTATATGATCACAGAGGCAGAGAGACTGGGATATATGGTGGAGGATATGGAATTTCTCTTCTGATTACTTTCGTTAGTGAAATAGGCAAGATCATCAACTAAAAGTGAAAATGAGAAAGGGAGTATTGAAGATTGGAGGAGAGAAGAAAAAGGGTGATAGAGTTGTTTTAGAGACTGAAAGAATAGACTGACTAGGGAAGTGTAATAGGCAGCATTACAGACCTACTTGAAGTTTCTGGTCATGAATTTAAAGTGAGACCAGTAATCATAGAGCTGCCTCAACTCCTTGCATGCCGGTGGCAAGGAAGTGGAAAGGTGGATTTAAACAGCACAGGGATGTGAAGGTAGGAGAAGAGGTGAGGGAACTGAGGTAGTTGAAGTGGTAGGAAAGGAAGTGGGTGTTATCGTGGGATCAAAACCAGGTAAGAAGGGGAGCAAGGTTACTAAAGGGGTTAAGGGGAGTGAAAAGCTGGTAGGATCAGTGGATAAGAACTCCCAACGAGATTCAGGAATCATTGGATTTGGGAGATGAGAGAGTAATATGGAAAGCTCGAAAGTGGTAACTGGAAAGTGGGAAACTTGAAACTGAGATATGTTGGGAATGCAGTCATTGGTAATGACAGGTCTAGAGTGTGACCTGCTGAGTGGCTGAGGCAGGGCAGAGACACAATTGTTGGAGGAGAAAAGGTCAAAGATCTGCGAAGCTGGAGATTTGAAAGGATCAACTCTGTTGGAGTTGTGGTCATGAATTTGAGAATTTGACCACAAGAATTATCATAGCGCCAGCGGTAGAGGAGGTCATGAACCAGGTGCTTAAATATTTAAGAAACGAGGAGAAAGGGGTGACTGGGAGATGTATGATAGCAGCAAGACATTTTGCATACTCTACCTGTGATGTTCATTCTTTTCGTTTGTGGATTTTTTGTTCAACCCCTTCCCACCCTTTTCCCAACTAATTATGCTGTGAGCTCATGGAAGGAAGGAACTATGTTGTTATCTTCTTTTTGGCAGCTAAGCTAGTGCTTAGACCAGAGGTATTGGTTACTTGATTGGCAGAGGGAGCAGGACCTTCTTTCCTCAGTCCTTTTTCTAGAAATTCTAAAATACCAGACATCTGTCCAGATGCATTTCAGCCCTTGTAGCAACTGCCCTTGTAGCAACCACATTTCTAAAGATAGCACAGCCAAGTTAACTCCACATTACCAGTTATTTTTAGGGCGCAGTCAATGCCAAGCCTTGAAGTTGAGGAAATAATTTCTTCAAATCTACATAATTGTGGCCAAAGGTTAGGCCTTAGTAAAGCTGTGAAGCAGTCAATGTTGTTTCAGATGCTTTTTAATCTCACTGTGTGCAAACTGTAGCACCCGGTTCCCCACTCCTTTACTTCCCCTAATCAGAGCTTTTCAAGAATGACCTGTTAATTCCTGGTCTTCGCCCTGACTAATTAAACCAGCATCATCGGGACAAGGCCCAGGAATCAGCATATTCAATGCTTGTCAGACATTTCAGTGGGCCGTTTGAGAAGCCCTGAACTAAAATAGTGGGTGGTAAGGTTGGACCTCTCCCAAGTGTTTTCATATTTTAACAGTGACCTCTTTAAGGAGACAACACTGTCAAGTCCAAAGGAGCCCATTTTGGTTGGGTGTGGTGGCTCATGCCTGTAATCTCAGCACTTTGGGAGGCCAAGGCAGACAGATCACTTGAGGCCAGGAGTCTGAGACCAGCCTGGCCAATATGGTGAAACCCCATCTCTACTAAAAATACAAAAGCCGGGCATTGGTGGCATGCACCTGTCATCTCAGCTACTTGGGTGCTTGAAGCACAAGAATCACTTGAACCTGGTTGCAGTGAGCCAAGATCATGCCACTGCACTCCAGCCTGGGAGACAGGACTCTGTCTCAAAAAGAAAAAAAAAAAAAAAAAGAGCCAATCTCTAATGGAACTTGGGGCACCTGTCAGGATACTATTAAGCAGCAGAGGGCTGGTCTGAAGCTGTTACATTTTTTAAGTCAAGATTAAGGTGGAGCAAGAGATGCTACCAGGTGTAGTCAGACTTTAATGATTTAATGATTCTCGGTATGTGGTCCCTGAAGCAGCAGCAGCAGCAGTTTCACCTGGGAACTAGTTAGAGATGCAGATTCTTGGGTCCCACTCCAGACCTGCTGAACCAAAAATTCTGGGGGTGGGGCCTAACCATCTGGATTTTCATGAACTGTGATTTTTTTTTTTTTTTTTGAGATGGAGTCTCATTCCTGTTGCCCAGACTGGAGTGCAATGGTGCTATCTTGGCTCACTGCAACCTTTGCCTCCTGGATTCAAGTGATTCTCCTGCCTCAGCCTCTCAAGTAGCTGGGATTACAGATGCCTGCCACCATGACCGGCTAATTTTTGTATTTTTTAGTAGAGACAGGGTTTCACCATGTTGGCCAGGCTGGTCTCGAACTCCTGACTCAGGTGATCCACCCACCTCTGCCTCCCAAAGTGCTGGGATTACAGGCATGAGCCACCATGCCTGGCCCTCATGACCTGTGATTCTGATGCTCACTCAAATTTGAGAACCACTGTTCTTCCAACTTGTGAGTCTGAGCCATGGGGGGCCCCTTCCCATGTGACTGAGCTTAATGTAGGTTGATCTCACTCACTGTGTGGATGTACAATGCTCTCTATGCATGGTAATCTGGGATATGGGAGTGGTTCCTTGCTCTGATTACTGTGCCAGGCTGCGTGGCTGCAATGGTGTCTATCTTTTCTGACACCACTCTGATAGGTAGTGGGACAAAGATTTTTGCATAGACAATAGCTCTTCCTCTCACTCCAACATCCGAAAGTCTCCTCTATGAGTGGTCACCCCACGTTTACTCTCAAAGCAGGTCTAGGGTAATACACTCTGATGTGTTTATACAGCAAACCATTTGTTCTGACAAGGGAGGGTTGCCTCCTGATGAGCTTCATGAACATTCACCTGTTGGTGTGGATTTCAATGCTAAAAGCTATAGGCTAACACCTCCCAGGTATTGCCAGGGCTATCCCACTACAGCATTAAAGAATGTCACTAATTTAAACAGACACTTAAGTAACATCAAAGTAGCAGTGTCCGTCTTATGCAAAGTCACATACAAATGATTTGGAATTACTTCCCTCTCTGCCTCTTTCATTAGTCCAGAAAACAGGGGTTTGATTGAATTATACAGGAGTCTTATATTGGCTGTTGATTATTTTTCAACTTGTTCTATTATTTAAAAGTAATAGAGATTGCACAGTTTTATATGATCTGATTTTTATTCAGATTTGTAAGTCATTCACATCAAATTAAAATTCCTATGGGCCCTTTAAAATACCTTGAATTAAAGTTTATGATTTAATAACTAAAGGGTACAGAGGGAATGTGAACTTACTTTCTTAATCTTCAGTGAAATGGAAATTTCCAGAAGCTTCACAGCTTCTCCAAATTAACATTTCCTCTGTTTAGCAGACAGGGTGGTGATGGGGGGAGGATCCAGGTCTGTGAACCAAAATACCTGCATTTCAGTAGGCTTTACTGAAAGTGAGTTAGTACAAAGAAAAGAACTAGAATACTTGGTCACTGGCCTTAAAGGACTTAGAAAACCAGAGGACAGACAGAAGGGAAAAGGGGGAAAAATTAAATGTGTAAAAGGCTGGTAGTTTTAAGAAAGTCACAGTGAATACAAACTCCTGTACCAGCACAATGTCCAATTCTAGGGAAAAGATCTTCTGTCCTTTCCCTCCTCCTTGTTTCCTTCCTTCCCTCCTCCTCCTTTCTCTCTTTATTCTCCCCCTCCCCAACATCCCTTTATCAATGAATCTATATTACTGAGCAGGCATTCATTAAACTTCTCTTTGTCCCAGAAGTGTGGGAAGTGCCATCTATTCTTAGACCAGAGCTAGAGGGACCTCTGCCTGGGGCCTGGGGGGTTCAGACCCTTGCTACTGAAAGTGTGGTCCATGGACCAGCAGCATCAGCATCACCTGGGAGCTTTTTAGAAATGCGGACCTTGAGCACCACCCCAGATTCAACGCATCAGAATCTTCATTGTAACAAGATCCCTGGGTGATTCGTGTGCACATTAAAGTTTGAAAAGCGCAGTCAGTAAGTCTTCCCTGGACCTCATGGATTGATTTTTGGAAACTGTGACTTTAAGTGAAATGACGTATAATGAAACCAATTTTTCCATAGGCGAATTGATATAAATGAGAGTTAAGAGACCTCCTATGGCAAGTCACAAAAACATCACCAAATTTGTAAATGAAGACCAAAACATTGAAATAAATGTAAGCCATACATACATTTAAGAGCGATTAATTAAAACACGTAGGATAATTATTTACCTACTTATTCCAGTTCAGGGTCGTGGGTGGCTAGTGCCTATGCTGGCAGCTCAGGGCGCCAGGTGGGAACCTACTCTTGACAGGATGCCATCCCATTGCAGGGTGCACTCACACATCCACAACTCACTCACTAGGACCATTTAGACACCACAGTTCGCCAAACGTACACAGCTTAGGGATGTGGGAGGAAATCAGAGTGCCCAAGGAAGACCCAAGCAGACATGGGAATAATGTCCACACAGATAGTGGCCCTGGCCAGGAATTTTTTTTTTCTTCTCACTAACACTACAATAAAAGGACATTGAATGAAACAATCTTTTAAAACATTTATTATTTTTGAAACAGGGTCTCACTCTGTCTCCCAGGCTGGAACGCAGTGGCGCAATCACGGCTCACTACAGCCTTGACCACCCCTGCTCAAGCAATCCTCCTGCCTCAGCATCCCGAGTAGCTGGGACTACACCCTCAGTCTCATGAGTAGCCTGGGACTACAGGTGCATGCACCATGCCTGGCTAATTTTCATATATATTTGAAAATTATTATATATATGTGTGTGTGTATATATTTGTGTATGCATATATGTGTGTGTGTGTGTGTGTGTGTGTGTGTATATATATATATATATTTTGTTTTTTTTGGAGAGATGGGGTTTCACCATGTTGGCCAAGCTGGTCTCGAATTCTTGGGCTCAAGCCATCCTCCTACCTCAGCCTCCCAAAGTGCTGGCATTATAGGCGTGAGCCACCATGCCCAGCCCAACAAAACAACATTATCTAAGGACTTGCTCTACTATATTAGAAGCCCTTTCTCCAACAGCACCACTCTCTGCCAAGCAAGATTCTGAAAAGTCAAGGGATGTGCCCACCTTTGATAACGCCTTCTGGGTTCCTGGACCCCTAAATTTCTTGCCTACAAGTCCTGAGTCTGCTTGCGGGGCCTACAATGAACTGACTGTACAGCCAGTTCCCCTCGACCTGCAGGGTGGGTGTGTCTGTTTAGACGGCAGAACAGGGAGGTCTGTGGAAGGAACTTGGTGAGGCAGCTGAGATAGCCACGTACATGGGCTGCCAGGCTCAGTCAGTGCAGGATGGACCTGCAGGGGGTGAAAGGTGAAAGGGGATGGCTGAATGTCAGAGTGCTCTCTCTCTCTCTCTCTTTCTCTCTCTCTCCCTATCTCTCTCTCTCTCTCTCTCTCTCTCTCTCTCTGTCCCTTTGCCCCTCCAAATTCCGGTGTGAGACTCCAAAGAGCCTCCAAACTCTAAATGCACACTTGGCCTTCCAAATTGTTATGACAGATTACTAGTCAAAATAGAAGGAAATAACTTTTTTTTTTTTTTAAATTTAAGCATTTGTTAGCTTGATACATAACTTTTAAACATTCATACATATGGTATGTAGGCCTCTGTTTGTACTCTTGGCTCAGTCCTGCAGATGTTAAGGGCGAGCCTGCTCCTGGTGAGATGTAAAGACATCTGAGGCTTTCATGTTTTCCAAGACAGCTTGCCCCTCTTTGTCTTCCGGAGAATCAAAGCTAGAGTGGCTGTGCCGCGTCTTGCCTGCCTAGCTCTCTCCCTAAAGCTGCATTCCTTTGTGTGCTTGAAGACTCTTCCTAAACCTCATGGCCTTCTGTTTAGATTGCCTTTAGGATTTCCTTATAGGAACTATTTGTCCAGCCTTTAACAAATCTTCCTCTGGCTTCTCTTTGATTGCTCCATATCGCTGTTTTGGGGTTCAAGCTTGTAATAGAAGTAGCATTCTAGCATAAGCACCTGCCCAATGCAGGGTATAGAACCCAGGACCTCCAACTCAGCACCCAGCATCTTGGGCCTGATGCCCAAAATTATGATTTGCTAAAGGCAAGGTCCAGGGGTTTGCATTTTTAGCAAACGCCCTGGTGACTTTGAGGCTGGTGGTTGGTGGGCCACACTTGGAGAAATCTTAGTATGGAGGGTGGGTCACCTCACTGTCCCTATGTTGCCTAGTTCCATTTATATCCGAGGTCCTGACTGCCAATTAGCTGTACAGACACTGGTGACTCACAAGCGGCTAGGAGCTCATGAAATCCCCTGCACTGAACTGAACTAATATTTATTAGGCATCAGCTCTACATGGAGGAATGTAATAAGCACTGGGAACCCACTAAAGAATGAGTCATGGCTCCAGTCATGAGGAGCTTGGACTCCTTTTCTGTCTATTTACACTAAGTCAGGACTGTCACTAATATAATTTAGGAATATCTATTTTGTTTTGTGAGTAGTCCTAGGTTGGAGAGGAAAGAGGCACAAGACACTACAGAGGAATGATGCAATATCTAATGGTGAAAGAGGATGTACTGACTGTATGTATCTATAGTTACAAAATAAAACATTCTAACGATCCCAACTGCAGTTACAATAAATCTGTCTTATCAAAAACCATTCATTAAAAAAAAAACAAAAACAAGCCACCAAAGGTGGAACTTTTGAGTTCACGTGAAAGAATTTTAAAAAGACTTTCAAGGAGCTATGACTAAGTCTGTACAGCCACACAATTATGTGATACATGGGAAAATATCTATTTTGATTTATTATCTGAATAAGAGGAAAATTTTTTGGTTTCTTTTTAGCCTGGAATTACCCAACTTGATTATCTGTGTTGTTCCCAAAACTCAAGGTAATCATTTGTCCCCAGCCTTTGATATAGCTGGGGTGTGGAATTAGAGATACAAACAGTATTCTTTTTGTTAAATTCCATGCATGGCTTCTGAAGCCTAGCACAGTGGCAGGCATCCCTAGACAGAGCACAGAAACCCACCTGGACACTGTTGTCAATGTTTCTCTCACACAGTTCACGGAGGAAGTTAAGAGCCTCTGAGGGAGTTTGTTAACTAAATGCCTTTTAGTCATGAGGCTTATTAAGACTGCTTTTAAGATATATTTGGGGAATTCATGAAATATCTATTTTTTTTTTAACACCCTCCAGGCCTACCACACCTATCAGTCCCTGACTTCTGTCTCAGAAAAAACAAAGCTGTGTTTATGATTTATTATCAGGCCAGAGCTAATGATTACAAACCCCTCCCAGGCTGCATCTGGGGAGTAGGGATTCTGTCTGTGCTCACTAGGCGCTTGTGGGGAGGATACATTTCTCACAGAAATGCACCTCAACTGTGGGAGATCCTCTGCCCTTGTCTGAGAACGACCCAACTGCTTGGTTCTCCACGTACTACCCACTCCTTCCCACTGCCTTTCTTATCTTTATTCAATATGCAGAAGATACCCAAGTGGTCTTAGGTTAAAATTCTGAGCCCCCAAAGCAGATTTCAGAAAGGAACATCATCATGCTTTTGGGATTGTGAAATAAAGCCACACTGGACCTCTACGCAGAGGGCTCCTCTTTTGAACTCTGTAGGCGATCCACACAGTTCATTGCACCAATCATATTCCCTGGCATTTCAAGTGTGGGACCACTCAAAGCGGCCCCAAGCCTGGTATTTCTCTATTTTGTCCTCCATTGGAGAGCATGGTTGTGCCAAGGCTCTCTAGCCAGGACAGCCCATCCTCAGGCCACCCAGCTCTGTGAGTGAGTTCCCTGCACAACCTGTGACTGACTCACGGATGCAGTGGGGCTGATCTTCACACGGCCCCCCAAGCAGCCTTTTCCAGTTCACATCTGCCAACAAGGCAGCCAAGAGAGTGGTTTAGGAAGTAGAGAAAAGGTGAAAAGGCAGCGGAGTGAGCCAGCTGTCCTGTCTCTCCTCTTTTTCCTGCCCCCGATGACTTGCATTTTCTCTGCGACAGCTGTCATTCTGGTCTCCCAGCCATTCTTAGGAAGAGACGTGCCTGGCTCCGGGAAGGGGCAACTTCTCTGGTAAGGGGAATCATGTGACAAGTAGATGGGGGAAGAGTGGGAGTTAAGGGTGGGAGAGGGCCCAATCTAAAGTCAACAAAAATCCTATTTTTCTTCCCTTAACTTTACACTCTCTTGTTTTCCCAGGCTGTATATTATCTGCACACACACACACACACACACACACACACACACACAAAGCACGAATTCTCTCCACGTTGCCCTTTGTTGATGGCTATCCGGACACCTGCCTTAACTGCTTCCAATGATGAGGCTCACTCTCTTCTGAGGCTGCCCTTTAAAGTCCACTATACAAATATCCCAGATACCCACTTGTATGCGACAGGTTCAATGTTGCGAACTCAGCCAGACCAGGCCCTCTGAGGACCACAGGCTTAGACGAAAATGGTTTTGGCCTTTAAAATGAAATCATGAACTCAGTTGCCTTCTGGGTCCACCACTCCCTGGCTTTGGACAGCTGTTAATTCTCAAGGAGCCTCTTGCTGGGTCTTTGTATGTTTAATGTAAACAACACTGTTCTGTTTCAAATTCTGTTACAACTACCTTTGCTTCCTGTATTTGCTGAAAGTGGTGTTCTTGTTTTTGGTCTTAGTGGGAGTAGGAAGTCCAACTAGCCTAGGTGTAAAGTCTCTAAGTAACTCTGAATAAAGAGGTGCAATTTTCAAATGAAATGAAGACAGATGGAAGTTGGAATCATACAAAGGACATTGGATTTGAATTTGCCCTGAGATACTTAGAGACTGGAATACGTTTTCACTATGTTTTATGTTTAATTTTCTTCTGGTGTTTGTTTTGCTCCATTCTCCTGGAGGCGATTCAGCTGTTTTTTACTAATGGTTCTGAGGACATTTCTGTTGCAAAAATTTATCAGCTAAGACCCTTTGCAAGTATTTAAAAACCCAACTCCAACTGTTTTAAGGGGCAGTTAGAGAAAGTGCTGGTTTGCATAATCAAGAAGTTCAGGGTAGATGCCGGCTTTAGGTAAGGCTTGATCCAGGGGCTCTGGTGCTGTCACCAAGACCCATTTCTGTCCATCTGGAGGTTGAGCCTGACTCTTCTCCTTCCATTGGCTTTCTTCTCAGACTTCACAAGGCAACAGGGCACTGGCAATAACTTCTCATTATTTCCTTATTTTAAATTCTGCTAGTCCAATCAGAGGGAAGCTACCAGACATGAGCTACCAGAAAATAACTCCCTTTCTCTTTCTCTTTTTTACACCCTGATATGAGAGGTGGAGCGCTGCCTAGATCATTTGGACTTAAGATCAAGGGAAGAATCTGTGTCCAGATAAAAATCTGGGTGGTTGTTGGGAGAGAGGGTAACAGGTACTGAGAGACAAACAGAGAATGTCCATAAGAGAGACAGCCATCAGTTTTCTTCTTGGATGCTGTCACCCCCTCAGTAGGACGCATATGTAAATATACATAGGAAACAGCCAGTATTGGCAGCTACAGCTTCAAACAAAGCAGGGACAAATCAGGAGCTTTTTTGGAATGGAACACCAAGAGGAGTTTCAAAATCAGTGACAAAACTAAGAGGGTGATGGAGGAAATTCCACTCTGGGTGGTGGGAAGAGGAGAAAAATGAGGACAATCAGAGAACACAGTTCAAGTTGTTTGGCCATAGTATCCTCTAATACTATATAATAATATGAACAGCAATACTTTGCAATAATGTGTATTATGACTTCAGAAACTACCTAGGTACTTTACATGTATTAATGCATTTAATTCTCACAATAACCCTATGAAGGGAAAACAATTAATATTGTAATCATCCACATTTTACAGATAAGGAAATCAAGGCCCAGAGAAGTTACACAACTTGCCCAAGATCACAGAGCCAATAAGTGGCAGTGCTGGGATTTAAATCTTGGTGGCTCTTAACTCCCCGTATTACAGTGTCTCCAGTGTATGAAATGAATGCACAGAAATGGCAATACTGTGGTGGCCCTAGGGACAGAAATATGGCTAAGAGAGTGCTTGAGTCATTCTCTAAAACTGGCAGCCTCAAGGACATAGAAGGATGAGGAACAAGGGAAGGAAAGTTCACTCCTTCATGACAGAAGTAAAAAGGGGATAATTATGTTCCACACAGCACAATAAAGTATCAAGACTACAGACTACGGTAGAGTAGGTGAAATGTAGGGTGTGGATTAGAAATCAGAGGCCCTGGGTTCTTTGCCAGGTCAACCACTAACTCGTAGTGCAACTGTGGACAGGTCACTTAACCTCTCTGTGCCTCAGTTTTCTCTTCTGTGAATAAGGATGACTGTTGTCTTGCCTCTCTTCTTGTATCATTATGGAGATTAGACAAGATAATGTGAGATGAAACACTTTGTATAGAGAACTCATAGTCATAATTATGCTTTCTATAGCCACTTAAAAGCTTATTTGCAGTAATTTATGACATTGCCACTGAGGTACTTTTATTTTTAAAAAGCCTGTTTTTCTAAAGGATATTATACAGCATCTTCTAGAAATAACTTACGTTTTTAAAATTATGTATTCTGTGTAGATAATTTTAAAAACAAAGATGAATACAAAGAAGAAAACAATGAAGTCACCCAGAAAAAATCTACTCAACATTATTTTTTCAATTGATTTTCTATGCCTGTCTATGCTTTTTTTAAAAAGCGAATAATGTTTCAACCTAATATTTTTTCTTACATACATACACTGTTTATTTTTTGCTATCTACTTTTTTTCCATTTAACGCATTATGAATATATTTCCTTGTCATTAATCTTTTGCAACAGTGATTTCCAAATTTTCTGACCATGATCTGTAATAGAAAAATTTGTATTATATTGCTACCCAGTAGCCACACATACATAAACACACATTTGCCCAATAGTTATCCTCATAATATATTGTGTATTCTGATATTTTCTATTCTATTTTATAATGAATTAGTATATAAGATAATACACTATGTCATGATTCACTACTTGATTACATGAGCCACAGACAGATCATATTTTGTAGTTTGAAAAATATTAACCCACAACATCAATTTTGTTGGTTAGATGGTAGCCCATTGTAGAGATTTACCATAATTATTGAACAAATCTCCAATTGTTGGACTTTCTTATTATTCCAATATTTCGGCATTCATTCTCTTGTTTATTAAATCGTTAAACCAATATGTATCGAGTGTTTACTACATGCCAGGCACTATTCTAGTTGCTGAGGACACAGAGGTGAACCAGACATATTTGGCTCCTACTGTTAATGCACTTGTATTCTATAGAGGACGGGGAGACAGACAATACACACATCTAGAGACTAGGAAATCCCAGGAGACTGTGATAAGAATGGATGGAGCACGGTTACTTTAAGTGATGGTTGGGAGCTCTCTGAGAGCCACTCTCTGGGGACTCTCTTAAATGTCAGCTCTCTGAGGGTTGGCATTTAAGCTGATACTATAGTAACAATAAGATATTGTTGAACTAATTCTTGAGAAAATCCGGGGTAAGAGAATCTGGGCTGGGAGAACAGCTAGCAGAAAGGTCCTAAGGTCGTTGAGAGCTTGGCACATTTGAGGATCAGAAGGATGGCCTGTGTGACTTGAGAACAGTGAAGAAGGGGGAGTGGCTATAAGAGATTAGTTTGGAGAGGTTGTTAGAGGGTAGATCATCCAGAACTTTCTATTACAAACATACTCTATCTTTGCTTACATCCGCAGTTAAGTAATGAAGAAAAAGCTCAAGAAGTGTCCTGAACAGCAGCAGCTGTGGGTGGGGAATGTTGAATGTCTGGGAGACTGAGAGCTGGCCCAAGTTTTTGAATGAAGACTTCTGTGCTAAAGAGGATCTAAGGTTTGTTGGGGGAGCATGGCCCTGGTACAACACTTTGTCCTTTCCCAAGTAGGTCCTTCACAGAGGATTTAAGCAATAGAGTATTTTGTTTTAAATTCTGAGCTAATTTATTTTTTCAAATTTGTATTTCAGTAGCTTTAGGGGTACAAGTGGCTTTTGGTTACATGGATGAATTGTGTACTGTGAAGTCTGGGCTTTAGGTGTACCCATCACCCAAATAGTGTACATTGTACCCAATAGATAATCTTTCATCCCTCATGCCCCATCTAGCCTCCCCCATTCTGAGTCTTCAACATCCATTATATTATGTATGCCTTTGCATACCCATAGATTAGCTCCCACTTATAAGTGAGAACATGCAGTATTTGGTTTTCCATTCTCGAGTTGCTTCTTGCTGCAAAAGACATTATTTTGTTCTTTTTTAAGGCTGAGTAGTATTCCATGGTGTGTGTGTGCGTGTGTATGTGAATACATATATATGGATATATATATGAATATATATGGATATATATGGATATATGTGAATATATATGGATATATGTGAATATATATGGATATATGTGGATATATATGGATATATGTGGATATATATGAATATATTTATGAAACTGGATCCCTATGTATATACCACACGTTCTTTATCCACTCATTGTTTGATGGGCACTGAGGTTGATTTCATATCTTTGAAATTGTGAGTTGTGCTGTGATAAACAAGTGTGCAGGCATCTTTTTCATAGAATTGACTTCTTTTCCTTTGGGTAGACATCCAATAGTGAGATTACTGGATATAACGGTAGATATACTTTTAGTTCTTTGAGAAATCTCCATGCTGTTTTCCATAAAGGTTGTACTAATTTACATTCCCACCATCAGTGTATAAGCGTGCCATTTTCACTGCATCCACACCAACATCTACTGCTTTTTTGCTTTTGAATAATAACCATTCTTACTGGGGTAAGGTGGTATCTCATTGTGGTTTTAATTTGCATTTCCCTGATGACTAGTGATACTGAGCATTTTTTTCACATGTCTGTTGGTCATTTGTGTATCTTCTCTGAGAAATGTCTGTTCATGTAATTTGCCTACTTTTTTTTTTTTTTTTTGATACGGAGTCTTGCTCTGTCACCCAGGCTGGAGTGCAGTGGCGCAATCTCGGCTTACTGCAAGCTCCGCCTTCCGGGTTCATGCCATTCTCCTGCCTCAGCCTCCCGAGTAGCTGGGACTACAGGCGCCCGCCACCATGCCCGGCTAATTTTTTGTATTTTTAGTAGAGAGGGGGTTTCACCGTGTTAGCCAGGATGGTCTCGATCTCGTGACCTCGTGATCTGCCCGCCTCGGCCTCCCAAAGTGCTGAGATTACAGGCTTGAGCCACCGCGCCTGGCCATTTGCCTACTTTTTAATAGAATCATTTGTTTTTTTCTTGCAGATTTTTTTCAGTTTTTTTGCAGATTGTGGATATCAATCCTTTGTCAGATATACAGTTTGCAAGTATTTTATCCCATTCTGCAGATTTTGTATTTACTCTGTTTATTATTTATTTTGCTGTGCAGCAGCTTTTTAGTTTAATTAAGTACTATTTATTTATTTTTGTTTTGTTTCATTTGCTTTTGGGATCTTAGTCATAAATTCTTTATCTAGGCCGATATCTAAGATTTTTCCCTATGTCATCTTACAAAATTTGTATGGTTTTGGGACTTAAGATTAAAGTGTTTATTTCATCTTGAGTTAATTTTTGTATACAGTGAAAGATAGGGATCGTTTCATTCTTCTACATGTGGCTATGCAATTTTTCCATCTCCGTTTATTGAATAGGGTGTCCTCTCCCCACTTTATGTTTTTGTCGGCTTTGTCAAAAATCAGTTGGTTGTAAGTATTTGACTTTATTTCTGGGTTCTCTATTCTGTTCCATTGCTCTATATGTCTCCTTTTATATCAGTATTGTGCTGTTTTGCTTACTATAGCTTTATAGTATAATGTGAAATTGGGTAATGTGATGCCTCCAGATTTGTTCTTTTTGCTTAGGATTGCTTTGGCTATTTGGGCTCTTTTTGGTTCCATATGAATTTTAGGATTGTTTTTTCTATTCTGTAAAAAACAGTGTTTGTATTTTGATAGAAATTACATTGATCTATCAATTGATTTGGGCAGTACAATTATTTTCACAATATTGATTCTTCCAACCCACGAGCATGGGATGTATTTCCATTTGTTTGTTTCATCTATGATTATTTTCATTAGTGTTTTGTAGTTCTTCTTGTAAAGATCTTCCAACTCTTGGTTAATTATGCTCTTAGGTAGTTTATTTTTTTGCTGCTATTGTAAATGGGATTGAGTTCTTGATTTGATTCTCAGCTTGGTAATTATTGGTGTGTGGCAGTGCTACAGATTTGTGTACATTGACTTTGTAACCTGAGACTTGCAATAAGGTTTTTGCTAATTTACGGCCTGGTGCTCAACACCTGTGGCAAGGCTTGACACATAGTAGGTGTTCAATAAATGTTTGTGAAGCAAACAAATGAATACATGAACATCCCCCAGGCCTAAAGGCAAAGAACGGTGGTAATTTCTGACAAATCATTATTGCACATTCAAGTTTTTTCGAATGTGACTGTCCATTCTCATGCTAACAGAGAAAAAAGGACTTTCATGTGATGAAGAAGAAGAGAGCATTTCTTTCAGCCCCTCTTCGGTAAAGTCACAAATAATCTCTCAAAAGCCACTATGTATTTATTTGGTCTTTTTTTTTTTTTTTTTTGTAATGAAATACCATGACGCTTCACCAGCTGGTTTTTGCAATGAAAAAAGATAACACATTGGGATTACCAGGAACAGATGTTGAAGAGGCCTAGAAATCTGATTTTTCCACATCAGGGACCCTGTTGTGTACTGAAATAAATTGACAGGGTTATTGGAAGTTAGATTGTTGGTTTCTTTGAGATTGCTTATTGCCTTGAAGAAGGGAGGGTGGGGAATGCCATCAGAATGGACAGTGCTGGAAGAGCCTCCAAAGGAAGCTTTTGCCTGCCGGGGTCTCCCTGCTGCTTTGGCACTAGCTCCATGTGACACAGCTTTCCCCTACTCTGCGTGCTCATCCTCATCATAAACCCACGCCCTGGGTAAACATGAATGGGGCAAGACAGACACATTTTATTCTGGTGCTTAATGAATGCCTCTCTTGACTGTTTTTCATCTTCTGAGTAAATGGCCTAGGCCTGGTGCTTTGGGATACAAAAACCATTTCAGTAATCCGTGTAGGGCAAAACATGTGGAATAAGGAGAGATCTCTGAGAGATCAACCAAATACCTCCCTAAGGAATTTGAACCCACAAGTGTGGTCACCGGGTAAGAAAACTGCTTTGATCTTCATTGAAATAATTTTCCTGGCCGGGCGCGGTGGCTCAAGCCTGTAATCCCTGCACTTTGGGAGGCCGAGACGGGCGGATCATGGGGTCAGGAGATCGAGACCATCCTGGCTAACACGGTGAAACCCCGTCTCTACTAAAAAATACAAAAAACTAGCCGGGCGCGGTGGCGGGCGCCTGTAGTCCCGGCTACTCAGGAGACTGAGGCAGGAGAATGGTGTAAACCTGGGAGGCGGAGCTTGCAGTGAGCTGAGATCTGGCCACTGCACTCCAGCCTGGGTGACAGAGCGAGACTCTGTCTCAAAAAAAAAAAAAAAAAATAATAATAATAATAATAATTTTCCTTGTGGAAAGAAAGAGACATCCTGTCTATGTGGGAAGGTTTTCTTTCCCTTTTTAACAAGATTGTTCTCTGTCATTTCTTCAACTTCTAATTGAAGCATAATGTCCATACTGGAAGTGCACAAATCATAACCATATAATTTGATAGATTCACATAAAGCCAACACAGCCACGGAACTACTACCTAGATTATCAGAGTGAATGTGACCGGCACTCTGGTCCTTTCCCCACATGCCCCTTTCCAGTCACCTCCCCCATGAAGGGTGGCCACTATCTTGTCTTCTAATACAATAGATGAGTTTTGTCTAGTTTTGAACTTAATGTGAGTGGAATCATGTAGCATACACTTTTTTGTGTGTTTCAGCTTCTTTCATTCAACACATTTGTGAAATTCATTTATATTGTTATGTATCATTGTAGTTCAGTTATTCTCATTGGCATAGAGTCATACGTTGGATGCATATACCACAGTTTATCCTTCTTACTTTTGATGGGTATTTGGGTAGTTTCTAGTTTCTTTTACAGTTATAGCTAATGTTGCTTTAAACATTTCTTTCCGTGAGCCTATGTACCCATTTCTATTGGGTATATTCCTAGGAGAGAAATTGCTGGGTCATAGGTTTGTGTATATCCCACTTTAGTAGATGCTACCAAACAGTTCTCCAAAGTGGTTGCACCAATTCACACTCCCACTGGCAGTGCACAAGAGCTCCGGGCTTCATTGTTTTGCTGTTGTATCGTCCTCCCCTATGCCTCTATCTTGGGTAACTTTCAGCCACTGCCACTGGAATATCTGAGTGTGCCTTGGCAGGATTTCACTTGAAAAAGGCTGTTCTCTGGAACTGTCTTTCCTACTTTCTCTTAAGTACTTTCTGTAGCCACAGAAGTACAGACCGCTTAGCATCTGCTCAAGTACAAAACTGATCTTTACATAATGCTGGCTGGGATTGGGGGAAGTGCAACTGGAAGAAACCATTCTAGTCATTGAGCTTTGTTTTTCAGAATTATAGTCTTAAAATGTCCCTGATTCCCTGGATGTTAATGCTTGCAGAAGGAATAAGTGAGAGTTAAACTTTCCTTCTGAAAAAGAACATAAGTAGGGATTAAAAGAGAGTTATAAGAATCAGTAAGAATTACAGTTAAGGGTTGGACTGCCTGGGTTCAAATCGTGGCTCCATCACTTACCGTGTGACATTAGGCAAATTACTTGAAATCTCTGCTTCAGTTGCCTCAGCTGCCAAGCAGAGAGAATAGTAACATCTACGTCATAGAGGTAGATTTGTGAGGACTAAATGGATTAATACAGGTGTAGCTCTTGAAAGAATGCCTGTCATGTGGTAAGTGCTATGTGAGTGTTAGCTGTATGAAGTGCCTATCTTAAATCTTGAACCCTAGAAGTAGTTCCTGTGATGCCACAGAGTCATACATTGGGTACATATACCTATACTGCAGCTAATAGAAGTGTGAATTGGTGCACCCACTTTGGAGACTGTTTGACAGCATTTACTAAAGTGGGATATATACAAATCTATGACCCAGCAATTTCATTCCTAGGAATATACCAAACAAAAATGCGTACATAGGCACATGGAAAGAAATGTTTAAAGCAGCATTAGCTATAACTGTAAAAGAAACTAGAAACTACCCAAATGCCCATCAAAAGTCAGAAGAATAAACTGTCTTGTTCAAGTTCAATTGAAAGAGTATTCTCAGCAGGGGGAAGGCAGGAAGCAGGACAGGGCATAGGAAGGAGCTAAGGATGTGGTTGAGCTGGAGCCCAGCTTTAACCTGATTCCAGGGTGGTTCTTGGAGCATAAATGACACCAGAGTTATCTTACCATGAAGCAAGGGGGTTGACATTTTTTACTCTTATGTTGGTCAGTCATTGGCTATGAGATGCCAGGGCTGGGGCACTTTGGACTGGGAACTCAGTTCCTGTTAGCTGAGGACAGTCCTCCAGAGAAGACTGCAGCTGTAAGCTCTCAGCAGTCAACAGCTCACAGCACCTGGAAGCTGGGTGCACCTGCCAAAAAGGGGATCTTGGCAGAGCAACAACACTGTTTATTTTTCATTGCCAGGCTTTTATTGTAGTGACAGCAGAAGAACTACAAGGCCAATGATAAAGAAAGTCTTTTAGAGGTAAGACACATACCTTCCTCGGCATTCTTTTTCAGGAACAGGACTGTCCACTTGTGCTCATGAGCCTGAGAAGTCTGTACCTGCAGATTAGTGATGAGCTTGTGAGTGTACCTGCTCCTCCAACAGCGGTTGCCTCTGTATAAGCTTAAAGCATTAAGGCTCCCCTTGTCATCATGTTCCTTCCACTCAAGCAGCCCCTCCCTTAGCCTTGCTTCTTGAGATACTTTCCTTTCTAGACCAATACTTTTAATCTAAGTTTTTCTCTGCCTTCTGACCATCTCTATTCCTGTGAGGGAAGTGAAAAGAAATGTACAAAAGACATCACCATTTATTGGAGGCTCACCGGCTCCTTGATCTGTTTGCTTGGCAGTGAAATGTCACCACACCAAGAGCTCATGACTTAATCAGCATTTATATAATCTGCCCCTCTCTTTGGGAGATGAAGCCAGTGAGCTCTGCTAGATGCATGTTTGATTTCTAGGAGGTATTTCTGCTGGCCGTGACTCTCACAGTATCCAGCTCTCCACTTGCACAGAACAAGGCAACATTAAAGCAAGCTGAGTCACTCTGTAGACAAATAGGAAGGCACTTACTTCCCTGTCTCTGCTCCTGGGGAATGCTGGGAGAGCCTGTGAACACCCCAGCACTAGTGGAGCTGGGAGTTTTAAAGTACTACATGAAAAAACCAGACTCACACTAACATACAGGTTTCCTAATTTCAATTCAACAAAGTGGGAGAGGTGCACCTCAGCCTACCTGGGAGGTAAAATCTGGGAAAGGAAACTAGAATGTACAGTGGCACTAAGCTGAAATCTGCAACATGTACCATTTCCAAGCATTGGTTTGTTAGATAGTAAGTAGTTCGTTTGCTCATTCATTCATTCAACTGATTGGTATTCAGCAACTATCCTCTATGCGTCAGTTTCTGTGCTCCATGCTGGACCTATCAAGGAAATTAACCACAAAACAAATAATTGTAATTGTAATAAGTATTATAAAGGGCCAAACCCAGTAGGAATTGGGAGCTCTAGCATATTGCTTACTACTACCAGGAGAGAATTTGGGAAGATTTTTAGCATAGGGACTACTATTTCTGACACACATGAAACCTTGTAGGTTCATCAGAAGGCCAAAACCAAAAAGGTTAAAAAATAAATTCCTGGATTCCAGTGCTTTGCATGCAATGAATGACTGCACAGATGCCTGCCAGTTCATTCACACAATCATGTGACAGACATCTGAACACTTCCAGGACACACCAACTGGACGGACTCATTTTTGATTCCTCAAGTATAGTCATGTGCCACATCATGACATTTCAGTCAAGACAGATTGCATACACAACAGTGGTCCCATAAAAGTATAATGGAGCTATATGATGGAGTAGGCTATATCATCTAGGTTTGTGTGTGTAAACTCTAAGATGTTCACACAACGACGAAATCACCTAATGATGCATTTCTCAGAGTGTGTTCCCACCCTTAAGCGATGAATATCTGTAGTAACATTTTTGCATTCTGTATCAAGGGCATCATCCCTTTCTTCTATCTTCCCTGTGCTACTCTGCTCAGATATACCTGAAGATCAGCTGGGTAGGTTAGAATTTAAAAGAAAACCCTGATGGAAGAAGAAAATGATTCCATAAAAAAAAATTGCTAATCGTGTTTTCTAGACCTTTTCCCCAAGGAGGTTTTCAAGCAAGCGGTGAATTTTCATGTGCAAAACAGGAGAGCTTGTTTATGTCTTTAACCTTGATGAACAACAGGAGAGCTGGCCAATGTCCGTGTGATTGTTGGTCACTATGTGACTCAGTGGTCAAAACAAAACCCATGGGACCTGACTCCTGAGGCCCGTGCTTCACTATCAGCCATAACTTCCTCATTTCTTTTTATGGCTGGTGAATTTAGCCTTTTAGATAGCATTGCATGAAGCTAGCACAATCATCAGTTCAGCATTTGAGCTAAATGGAGGCAGCATAGGCCAGATAGGTAATGTAATATAGTAGCACAGCGGCAGCAAGAGCAGCAGTAGTAATAGTGATAGCAGGAGTAGGAGTAGTAATCATATTGTGTGTGTTGTGCCCTGTACTTAGCACTTGTCCGCATTATCTTGTTTAATTCTCTCAATGGTCTCAGGATATATGTACAGTTGACCACCCACATCCATAGTTCCACATCTGTGGATTCAACCAAACTTGGACAGAAAATATTTTTTAAAATAACAATACAAAGATAAAAATAATACAAATTTTAAAAACCAGTACAATGTAACAATCACTTTGGGAAACTGAGGTCGGAGGATCATTTGAGGCCAGTAGTTTGAGACCAGCCTGGTCAACATAGTGAGATAGCATTTACACTGTATTAGGTATTATAAGTAATCTAGAAATGACTTCAAGTATGCAGGAGGATATGCATAGGTTACATGCAAACACTAAGCAATTGTATATAGATTTTGGTATCCATGGGAGGTTCCGAAACCAACCCTCCACAGACACCAAGGGACAACTGTGTTGGTATTATTGTTCAACAGAGGTCAGCTAACTTGCCCAGGGTTACAATGGTTTAAGCGGCAGACTTAGAACTGGAATCAAGATCTTTCTGACCACAAGATTTATTTTCTTATTTCAATTCATCATCTCTCAAGAAAGTGAGCTTTGGCATAAAAGAAAAATAAAACTGCCAGTTAAAACTCTATGACCATGGTGAGGATATTCAAACATGTTGTCCTTTGGTTTTCTTCTCTGCAAAATGAAAATAGCTCAGAAGGGTTGTGAAAACTATATGGATTAATTAATTTAAAATCTCTGGCACATAGTAGGCACTTAATGAATGTTAGTTTCCTTCCTTTTTGAGAAAGCCACTTGGATTCCTTTGCAAGATGGGAATCAAGGAGGCATTAGCTCAAATTGAAGCTTTTTAGAGATCTGAAACTAATACTGCCTGAGTTTTTCCAACTCCGGAAGGAGGCTAGTGAAGTATCACAGCCCTCAGCCAGGTGGCCTGTTACTGAGTAAACCCTGATGGGAAATGGTGGCGGGGGACTACTTCTGTTAAACACGGTAGCTGATATGCAAATATAAGCCATTGTATTGCCATATAAATATTCAGTTTGTGTGATACTATAGTTACTTTGAGAGAAGAGAACTAAAAAAACTCAAGCTGTAGGCCACTGAAATTGTTCATTTTTGGTAAAAGAGATTCTGGCAGTTCGAGACTCCATCCATGATTGATTGTTGAAGCTTCCAGAGAGTAAGTCCAATGACTCTGCATCTCCTGTACTATGATTGGGCACTGAGTCACACTCCCAACCCCACCCTGGCCCTCTATGGCACTCCCCAACTGGCATTCCTGCAAGCTTTCCAAACCAGGACACAGTCATACTTCCCACAAACCTGCTTAGGGCTTCCTGTGACAGCGGACACTTGAGGAGCGCTTGGTCAAGGCTTAGGTTTAAGTCATGGTTTTGCCTCAAGGGAAATGAAACTCCTATCAGTCTTGCTCATGAGTCTTTTTGAAGAACCAACTTTTTTTTTTTTTTAAGTTCAGGGTTACATGTGCAGGTTTGTTATATAGGTAAACTTGTGTCATGGGGTTTTGTTGTACAGATTATTTTGTCACCCAGATATTAAGCCTAGTGTACCGATAGTTATATTTCCTGATGCTCCCCCTCCTCCCACCCTCTTTCCTCTGATAGGCCCCAGTGTCTGTTAGAACCAACTTTTCACTTCTTGACTTTCTCTATTGTCCATTTATGTTCTTCTGCTTATCTTTATTATTTCCTTCCTTTTGCTTTCTCTGAATGTAATCTGTTGTATTTCTCTTCTTGGAATAAATAATGACATTGCTAACTTTTAGCTTTATTTCCTAATTTATGAATTTGAAGCTATAAATTTCCCTGTAAGCATAGCTTTGACTGCACCACACAAGTTTTGCTATGCTATATTTTCATTATTACTCAGTTCAAAGTTTTTTTTCTAATCTTTATTGGGATTTTTTTTTTTTTTTTTTTTTTTTTTACCTAGGAGTTATTTAGAAGTATAATACTTAAGTTCCAAATATTTGGGGATTTCCAGTTATATATCCTTAAATTGCTTTTTAGTTTAATCTAGCTGTGGTCAGGGAACATACTCTAAGTGATCTCAATTGTTCAAAATTTATTCTGATGTGCTTTATGGACCAAGTACATATAATTTTGGCAAATGTTTCAAGCACACTGGATTTATATATATACACACACACATATATAATGTATATTATATATAATATATAGTATGTAATATTAAATATATGCACAAAATATATCAATTAAATCAAGTTTATTTGTGTGATTCAAATCTTCCTTATTGTTCTAATTTCGTGCCTGTTGTTTTTTTCTTTCTCTATAAGTTGTGGAGGGAAATAACTAACAAGGCAGAAATTATAACAATGATCCAGGTCTCAGAATGAAGAACATACACCTACATTTTGCATTCCTTGGAATTCTTTTTCAATAACTTCCTGCTAACCAGAAAGATGTGAATTTGGGAAAGGTGGTCCAAAGGTTTTCTGGTGGGCTTGTATTTTCAAATGTAAGGGAGTTGCCTTCCAATTCCTCACCATGATTGTGAATTTGTCTGTTTCCTCTTTATTTCGGTCAATTTTTGCTTTATATTTTAAAGCTACGTTATTACATACATATAAGATTGTTTTATATTCCTGGCAGACTGTGACCCATTTAATCAAACGTCCATCTTTTTTCTTGAGATAGGGTTTACTTTGTCACCCAGGCTGGAGTGCGTGATCTTGGCTCACTGCAGCCTCCATCTTCCGGGCTCAAGCGATCCTCCCACCTCAATCTCCGAGTAGCTGGGACTACAGGAGCACGCCACCATGCCTGGCTAATTCTTGTGTTTTTTGTAGAGATGAGGTTTTGCTATGCTGTCCAGGCTGGTTTCAAACTCCTGGACTCCAGAGATCCACCCACCTCAGCCTCCCAAAGTGCTGGGATTACAGGCGTGAGCCACTGCTCTTGTTAATGGAAGTTTACTTCTTCTGGGAACTTTGATTGTTACTATTGTTGTATTTATCACTTTTTAGTGAAACAAGTTACTTCCTCATGGTGGTAAGAAGTCCCAGAGCACGATTCCAAACACTTTCCCCAAAGGCTCACTCTTGAAAACACAAGACCATCAAGAAGCCATTGGACCATCCTTTTTCAAATACACATCTTTCTGGCAAACAGGGGATTCTTCTAAAATAATTTGAAGGAATGAAAAATACCAGCTTATGTGCTTCACTCTGAGATCATTTCTGTTCTGCTAGGTGCAATCTTAGGGTTTATCCCTGACTTTTCCCCCTGAGCAAGTCTTACTCAGCTCAGGTGATAAAGACAGTTGCACAACTTATTGGTCTTTTTTGAGTAAATATTTGCTTGAGCTTCAGTTCTTTTTTTTTTTTAATTTTGAAATTTTAATTTTTAATTTTTGTGGGTATACAACAGGTGTAAATATGTGTGGGTTACATGAGGTATTTTGATACAGGCATGCAGTGCATAATAATCACATCAGAGTAAATGTATCCACCACCTCAAGCATTTATCTTTTGTGTTACAAACAATCCAATTATACTCTTCTAGTTATTTTTAAATGTATAATTATTTTTGACTATAGTCACACTGTTATGCTAACAATACTAGATCTTATTCATTCTTTTTATTTTTTTGTACCCATTAACCATCCCGACTTCCCCCCCACCTACCCCACTACCCTTTGCAGCCTCTGGTAACCATCCTTATACTCTCTATGAGTTTAATTATTTTAATTTTTACCTCCCACAATTCAGTGGGAACTTGCAAAGTTTGTCTTTCTGTTCCTGGCTTATTTCATTTAACATAATGGCCTCCAGTTCCAACCATGTTGTTGCAAATAACAGGATCTCATTCTTTCTCTTGGCGGAATGGTACTCCATTATGATTAACTGCCATATTTTCTTTATTCATCTGTTGATGGACACTTAGGTTGCTTCCAAATCTTGGCTATTGTGAACACTGCTGCAATCAACATGGAAGTACAGATAACTCTTTGATATACTAATTTCCTTCCATTGGGGTATATACCTAGCAGTATTCCATGGTATATATGTGCCACATTTTCTTAATCCAGTCTGTCACTGATGGACATTTGGGTTGATTCCAAGTCTTTGCTATTGTGAATAGTGCTGCAATAAACACACGTGTGCATGTGTCTTTACAGCAGCATGACTTATAATCCTTTGGGTATATACTCAGTAATGGGATGGTTGGGTCAAATGGTATTTCTAGTTCTAGATCCTTGAGGAATCGCCACACTGTTTTCCACAGTGGTTGTACTAGTTTAAAGTCCCACCAACAGTGTAAAAGTGTTCCTATTTCTCCACATCCTCTCCAGCACCTGTTGTTTCCTAATTTTTTAATGATTGCCATTCTAACTGGTGTGAGATGGTGTCTCATTGTGGTTTTGATTTGCATTTCTCTGATGGCCAGTGATGATGAGCATTTTTTCATGTGTCTGTTGGCTGTATAAATGTCTTCTTTTGAGAATTATCTGTTCATATCCATTGCCCACTTTTTGATGGGGTTGTTTGTTTTTTTCTTGTAAATTTGATTGAGTTCTTTATAGGTTCTGGATATTAGCCTTTTGTCAGATGAGTAGATTGCAAAAATTTTCTCCCGTTCTGTAGGTTGCCTGTTCACTCTGATGGTAGTTTCTTTTGCTGTGCAGAAGCTCTTTAGTTTAATTAGATCCCATTTGTCAATTTTGGCTTTTGTTGCCATTGCTTTTGGTGTTTGAGACATGAAGTCCTTGCCCATGCCTATGTCCTGAATGGTATTACCTCGGTTTTCTTCTAGGGTTTTTATGGTTTTAGGTCTAACATTTAAGTCTCTAATCCATCTTGAATTAATTTTTGTCTAAGGAGTAAGGAAAAGATCCAGTTTCAGCTTTCTACTTATGGCTAGCCAATTTTCCCAGCACCATTTATTAAATAGGGAATCCTTTCCCCATTTCTTGTTTTTCTCAGGTTTGTCAAAGATCAGATGGCTGTAGATGTGTGGTATTATTTCTGAGGGCTCTGTCCTGTTCCATTGGTCTATATCTCTGTTTTGATACCAGTACCATGCTGTTTTGGTTACTGTAGCCTTGTAGTATAGTTTGAAGTCAAGTAGCATGATGCCTCCAGCTTTGTTCTTTTGACTTAGGATTGTCTTGGCAACGCAGGGTCTTTTTTGGTTCCATATGAACTTTAAAGCAGTTTTTTCCAACTCTGTGAAGAAAGTCATTGGTAGCTTAATGGGGATGACATTGAATCTATAAATTACCTTGGGCAGTATGGCCATTTTCACGATATTGATTCTTCCTATCCATGAGCATGGTATGTTCTTCCATTTGTTTGTGTCCTCTTTTATTTCACTGAGCAGTGGTTTGTAGTTCTCCTTGAAGAGGTCCTTTACATCCCTTGTAAGCTGGATTCCTAGGTATTTTATTCTCTTTGAAGCTATTGTGAATGGGAGTTCATTCATGATTTGGCTCTCTGTTTGTCTGTTACTGGTGTATAAGAATGCTTGTGATTTTTGCACATTGATTTTGTATCCTGAGACTTTGCTGAAGTTGCTTATCAGCTTAAGGAGACTTTGGGCTGAGACAATGGGGTTTTCTAAATATACAATCATGTCATCTGCAAACAGGGACAATTTGACTTCTTTTCCTAACTGAATACCCTTGATTTCTTTCTCTTGCCTGATTGCCCTAGCCAGAACTTCCAACACTATGTTGAATAGGAGTGGTGAGAGAGGGCATCCCTGTCTTGTGCCAGTTTTCAAAGGGAATGCTTTCAGTTTTTAACCATTCCGTATGATGTTGGCTGTGAGTTTGTCATAAATAGCTCTTATTATTTTGGGATATGTTCCATCAATACCGAATTAATTGAGAGTTTTTCGCATGAAGGGCTGTTGAATTTTGTCAAAGGCCTTTTATGCATCTATTGAGATAATCATGTGGTTTTTGTCTTTGGTTCTGTTTATATGCTGGATTACGTTTACTGATTTGCATATGTTGAACCAGCCTTGCATCCCAGGGATAGAAGCCCACTTGATCATGGTGGATAAGCTTTTTGATGTGCTGCTGGATTTGGTTTGCCAGTATTTTCTTGAGGATTTTTGCATCAATGTTCATCAGGGATATTGGTCTAAAATTCTCTTTTTTTGTTGTATCTCTGTCAGGCTTTGGTATCAGGATGATGTTGGCCTCATAAAATGAGTTAAGGAGGATTCCCTCTTTTTCTATTGATTGGCATAGTTTCAGAAGGAATGGTACCAACTCCTCCTTGTACCTCTGGTAGAATTCAGCTGTGAATCCATCTGGTCCTGGCCTTTTTTTTGGTTGGTAGGCTATTAATTATTGCCTCAATTTCAGAGCCTGCTATTGGTCTATTCAGGGATTCAACTTCTTCCTGGTTTAGTCTTGGGAGAGTGTAAGTGTCCAGGAATTTATTCATTTCTTCTAGGTTTTCTAGTTTATTTGCATAGAGGTGTTTATAGTATTCTCTGATGGTAGTTTGTATTTCTGTGAGGTCGGTGGTGATATCCCCTTTATCATTTTTTATTGCGTCTATTTGATTCTTCTCTCTTTTCTTCCTTATTAGTCTTGCTAGCAATCTATCAATTTGGTTGATCTTTTCAAAAACCAGCTCCTGGATTCATTGATTTTTTGGAGGGTTTTTTGTGTCTCTATCTCCTTCAGTTCTGCTCTGATCTTAGTTATTTCTTGCCTTCTGCTAGCTTTTGAATGTGTTTGCTCTTGCTTCTCTAGTTTTTTTTAATTGTGATGTTAGGGTGTCAATTTTAGATCTTTCCTGCTTGCTCTTGTGGGCATTTAGTGCTATAAATTTCCCTCTACACACTGCTTTAAATGTGTTCCAGAGATTCTGGTATGTTGTATCTTTGTTCTCATTGGTTTCAAAGAACATCTTTATTTCTGCCTTCATTTTGTTATGTACCCAGTAGTCATTCAGGAGCAGGTTGTTCAGTTTTCATGTAGTTTAGTGGTTTTGATTGAGTTTCTTAGTCCTGAGTTCTAGTTTGATTGCACTGTGGTCTGAGAGACAGTTTGTTATAATTTCTGTTCTTTTACATTTGCTGAGGAGTTCTTTACTTCCAACTGTGTGGTCAATTTTGGAATATGTTCGATGTGGTGCTGAGAAGAATGTATATTCTGTTGATTTGGGGTGGAGAGTTCTGTAGATGTCTATTAGGTCTGCTTGGTGCAGAGTTGTGTTCAATTCCTGGATATCCTGTTAACTTTCTGTCTTGTTGATCTGTCTAATGTTGACAGTGGGGGTGTTAAAGTCTCCCATTATTATTGTATGGTAGTCTAAGTCTCTTTGTAAGTCTCTAAGCACTTGCTTTATGAATCTGGGTGCTCCTATATTGGGTGCGTATATATTTAGGATAGTTAGCTCTTCCTGATGAATTGATCCCTTTACCATTATGTAATGGCCTTCTTTGTCTCTTTTGATCTTTGATGGTTTAAAGTCTGTTTTTTCAGAGACTAGGATTGCAAACCCTGGTTTTATTTGTTTTCCATTTGCTTGGTAGATCTTCCTCCATCCCTTTATTTTGAGCCTATGTGTGTCTCTGCGTGTGAGATGGGTCTGCTGAATACAGCAAATTGATGGGTCTTGACTCTTTATCCAATTTGCCAATCTGTGTCTTTTAATTGGACCATTTAGTCCATTTACATTTAAGTTAATGTTCTTATGTGTGAACTTGATCCTGTCATTATGATATTAGCTGGTTATTTTGCTCGTTAGTTGATGCAGTTTCTTCCTAGCATCGATGGACTTTACATTTTGACATGTTTTTGCAATGGCTGGTACCAGTTGTTCCTTTCCATGTTTAGTGCTTCCTTCAGGATCTCTTGTAGGGCAGGCCTGGTGGTGACAAAATCTCTAAGCATTTGCTTGTCTGTAAAGGATTTTATTTCTCCTTCACTGATGAAACTTAGTTTGGCTGGATATGAAATTCTGGGTTGAAAATTCTTTTCTTTAAGAATGTTGAATATTGGCCCCCACTCTCTTCTGGCTTGGAGAGTTTCTGCCGAGAGATTTGCTGTTAGTCTGATGGGCTTCCCTTTGTGTGTAACCCGACCTTTCTCTCTGGCTGCCCTTAAGATTTTTTCCTTCATTTCAACTTTGGTGAATCTGACAATTATGTGTCTTGGAGTTGCTCTTCTCGAGGAGTATCTTTGTGGCGTTCTCTGTATTTCCTGAATTTGAATGTTGGCCTGCCCTACTAGGTTGAGGAGGTTCTCCTGGATGATATCCTGCAGAGTGTTTTCCAACTTGGTTCCATTTTCCCCATCACTTTCAGGCACCCCAATCAGATGTAGATTTGGTCTTTTCACATAATCCCATATTTCTTGGAGGCTTTGTTCATTTCTTTTTACTCTTTTTTCTCTACATTTCTCTTCTTGGTTCATTTCATTCATTTGATCTTCAATCACTGATACTCTTTCTTCCAGTTGATCGAGTCAGTTGCTGAAGCTTGTGCATTTGTCACGTAGTTCTCGTGTTATGGTTTTCATCTCTATCAGTTCTTTTAAGGTCTTCTCTGCATTGATTATTCTAATTATCCATTCATCCATTCTTTTTTCAAGGTTTTTAGTTTCTTTGCACTGGTTACGTAGTTCCTCCTTTAGCTCTGAGAAGTTTGATCAACTGAAGCCTTCTTCTCTCAACTCGTCAAAGTCATTCTCGGTCCAGCTTTGTTCCATTGCTGGCGATGAACTGTGTTCCTTTGGAAGGGGAGATGCGCTCTGATTTTTTGAATTTCCAGCTTTTCTGCCCTGCTTTTTCCCCATCTTTGTGGTTTTATCTGCCTTTGGTCTTTGATGATGGTAACATACTGATGGGGTTTTGGTGTGGGTGTTCTTTCTGTTTGTTAGTTTTCCTTCTAACAGTCAGGACCCTCAGCTGTAGGTCTGTTGGAGTTTGCTTGAGGTCCACTCTAGACCCTGATTGCCTGGGTATCAGCAGCAGAGGCTGCAGAAGATAGAATATTGCTGAACAGCGAGTGTTGCTATCTGATTCTTGCTCTGGAAGCTTAGTCTCATGGGTGTACCCTGCTGTGTGAGGTGTGAGGTGTTGGTCTGCACCTAGTGGGGGATGTCTCCCAGTTAGGCTACTCAGGGATCAGGGACCCACTTGAGCAGGCAGTCTGTCCATTCTCAGATCTCAACCTCCGTACTGAGAGATCCACTGCTCTCTTCAAAGCTGTCAGACAGGGGCATTTACCTCTGCCGAGGTTTCTGCGGCTTTTTGTTTAGCTATGCCCTGTCCCCAGAGGAGGAGTCTACAGAGGCAGGCTGACCTCCTTGAGCTGTGGTGGGTTCTACCCAATTTGAGCTTCCTGTTGGCTTTGTTTACCTACTTAAGCCTCAGCAATGGTGGGCACCCCTCCCTGAGCCTCGCTGCTGCCTTGCAGTTAGATCTCAGACTGCTGTGCTAGCAATGAGGGAGGTTCCATGGGCGTGGGACCCTCTGGGCCAGGTATGGGATATAATCTCCTGGTGTGCTGTTTGCTAAGACCCTTGTAAAGTGCAGTATTAGGGTGGGAGTTACCCGATTTTCCAGGTGTTGTGTGTCTCAATTTCCTTTGGCTAGGAAAAGGAATTCCCATCCCCCTTGTGCTCCCCAGGTGAGGTGATGCCTCGCCCTGCTGTAGCTCTTGCTGGTCGGGCTGCACCCGTGGACCAGCACCAACTGTCCAACTGCCCCAGTGAGATGAACCCGGTACCTCAGTTGAAAATGCAGAAATCACCCATCTTCTGTGTTGCTCATGCTGGGAGCTGGAGGCTGGAGCTGTTCCTATTTGGCCATCTTGGGTGCCAAGCTTCTGTTCTTTTTATCACTGTCCTGACAGTTCTACATTTACCCACAAGTTGTAGAACTCTCTGGCTTTTTCTCCCTGTGCAAGATCAGCACCATCCTTGTAACACAAAGATGCATTTGTCCATCACTTGAGTGATCTTTTTGAGAGACCACTTTACCTCTTCCCTACTGAGTAGTGGATGATAAGACCTACTTCTAGTCCATTCCACCTGACATTTGAAATATCACCTTTTTACACCCATTATCATGTCCACTATTTAAGGAATCTCAGCATCTGATGTCTTTTTGTCTATAGGAAACCTAGTCTGATTCAAATCTGCCATTAAAGTCTGCAGATGCAGCCACTGATCAGGCCTCAAACAGGCTTGACTTGCACATCTTATCTCAGAGGATATCAATGTGATTCAGGGTTACCCACTAAAACCTGAACTCCAACTAGCCTTTTGAATTGGCTAACAAGCTCCTTGTCTGCCCTGATGGAACAGAACACTAGACACTATGCGGAGGGGAAGTGACAGGGAAAGTTCTGACTCTAAAGCCATGGTTTTCATTTGGGAGTTATGGGCAGTAGGGAAAACACTTCTAAAATGCAAATTCCAGATTACACCTTTGGCTTACTAAATCAGAACCCAGGGTGGAGGCAACCCTTCCCCTTCTTTCTCCTTTCCCTATCCAAAGAAAAGCTATGGTAGCAAGGCACAGAGGAGGTTGAGGTGCCTGTGTGCCAGGGTCAAGAGAGCACTGGCATCTAACAGTGGTAGGTTTGCCACCGTTTTGACTGTGCCAGGGCTCAATAGATAGTCAAGAATAAAATTACTGGACAGCAAAATTCCTAGGTACAGGAGATATAGTGCAGCTATACTATTTATTCACTCTGCATCTCGAAGTAATTGATTCAATCTCTTAAACAGCAATTTCTTAGATAGGAAGTGGGCTAACGAGATAGGTGTTTGGTAAAAGTTTAGTGCTTGACAAGTTGGTTTTTGTTGTTGATGCTATCAACAGCATTCTTTAAATGATGAAGAATTAGATGTTATCATCTTCAGTGCCTTTCAAGATTCCAAATGGAAATTGGCTGACTCAAGGTTGATTTATACTAAACACTTCCTCATTATGCTAAGCAGACATCTCATGGCCAAGTTGGTTTCCCCTTTCTTCATTATCAATATTTTAGGAATGCATGTTTACAATTTTTTAACTCTCTTGGAAAGAAGTTTGGTAACATGTATTAACAGGTTTTAAATATCTCTTCCTCAGACCAAGTAAATTTTTAGATAGCTATTTTATTTATTTATTTATTTATTTATTTATTATTTTTTGGAGAGATTATCACTTTTACTGCTTTATCCATACCATCTTACATATGACCAATAAGAGAATTTCTATTCCCTAATAGTGAGAGCTGGTTTATCTCACATTCTAACAGTAGGAAACTCTATCTATGATATTTCCAAATTTGCTCGAGTCCGTGTCCATAATGATAGCTTCATGGCTTAGAAAATTCTGCTGTGCCTGATTCTGAACAGAATTTCCTACCTACAGTGTATCTTGTTGCAATCGTGTTATTCTTTGTGAATTGGCCGTACATTTTGGTATAAAAAGAATGAGAACCCCATTCCCTGATCATTCAAGATAACTGAGTTCACCACCTTATGGAGCAAAAACAATCCCAAATGGATTAAATTTTCAGCACTAGTTGATAACTATTTTAATATGAATTGGTTCTTCGTCAGCTCTCATTTCTTTCTGCTAAAAGATTCTAAGGAAGATGGAAAGCCAAGCTTGGGTACACAGAATACAATACCTTTGTTTTACTTGGGGTGATTTTACTTGGGGTGTTTTACCTTTGTTGTTTCAGGTGGTACATTCCCAAAATATAACCATGAACCCCGGATTAGATGTTGATGACCACTCAGTCCTTCTTAATAGCAATGAATGGAAATGGGTTTTACCAAGAGATTTCAACATTTTCTTGCTTCCACATAAACCTTTTGATGTATTTTCTAACATTTCACAACTAGATTAAAATGTAACATGTAAGGGGTCTATTACCCCTCCCAAGCCCATCTCCATTAAGAAACAACACACACACACAAAAGAAACATCAGGCTGCACAATAAAGGGGTCACCTTACACGATGCACAAAGCTGTGCATGTTGCCTTGTCTCACATACTCATGGTAGCTAATGCTCTGCACACAAGAGGGGCTCTAGAAAAGTGGTCAAATGACAAAAATAGTAGGTTGTATAACAAAAGCAGCAGACACTAAAATGATAATTCTCATATTCACAAAAGCAGAGACAGGCCTTTTCTTGTGACTATTAGAAGTTCTGTATGGATGAATGCTAGGTCAATATCAGAATTATTTCCCCATCTATTTTGCCACTCACTCCCTGCTATTGGTTTAGCATGTTTTCAATACCTCAGTAACTCAAAGGTCAAATGTTTCCTTCCCAGGTGTATTTCCAGCCTCTGTAGTAAAGATTTTAAGCTCTCATGTCTCATGAGGAGTCTAATAAATTCATTGTTTTGCTTAGTCTGATGATCTTAGCCAGAAGCAGCTAGAGAGCTATATTAGTATTTGGTTTATTTCAAAATTGGTGAGCACGCTTTGCATTTTGAAAATCTCTAGTGATAACTCTTAGGAAGAGCCCTTCTGGCCACTCAGAGGCTTATCTGCAAATGGGTGGGTGTTTTACTTAAATGTAAAACCCAAAACCATAAAAATCCTGGAAGAAACCTAGGCAATACCTTTCAGGACATAGGCATGGGCAAAGACTTCATGACAAAAATGCCAAAAGCAATTGCAACAAAAGCAAAATTGACAAATGGGGTCTAATTAAGCTAAAGAGCTTCTGCACAGCAAAAGAGACTATCATCAGAGTGAACAGGCAACCTAGAGAATGGAAGAAAGTTTTTGCAATCTACCCATCTGACAAAAGTCTAATATCCAGAACTTACAAGTAACTTAAACAATTTACAAAAAAAAAAAAAACCCATTAAAAAGTGGGCAAAGGATATGAACAAACACTTCCCAAAAGAAGACATTTATGCGGCCAAGAAACATATGAAAAAAAAGCTCAACATCACTGATCATCAGAGAAATGCAAATCAAAACCACAATGAGATACCATCTCACATCAGTCAGAATGGGGATTATTAAAAAGTCAGGAAACAATAGATGCTGGCGAGACTGTGAAGAAATAGGCACGCTTTTACAATGTTAGTGGGAATGTAAATTAGTTCAACCACTGTGGAAGACAGCATGGAGATTCCTCAAGGATCTAGAACCAGAAATACCATTTGAGCAATCCCATTACTGGGTATATACCCAAAGGAGTATAAATCATTCTACTATAAAGACACATGCACACGTATGTTTACTGCAGCACTATTTACAATAGTAAAGAGTTGGAACCAACCCAAATACCCATCAATGATAGACTGGATTAAAAAAATGTGGTACATATACACCACGGAATACTATGCAGCCATGAAAAGGAATGAGATCATGTACTTTGCCGGGACATGGATGAAGCTGGAAGCCATCATCCTCGGCAAACTAACACAGGAACAGAAAACCAAATATCGCATGTTCTCACTCATGCGGTATTGAACAATGGGGGTTGAACAATGGGGGTGGAACAATGAGAACACATGGAGACAGAGAGGGAAACAACACACACCAGGACTTGTTGGGAGGTGAGGAGTGGGGGGAGGCAACTTGGAGGATGGGTCAGTAGGTGCGGCAAACCACCATGGGACATGTATTCCTATGTAACAAACCTGCACGTTCTGCACATGTATCCCATTTTTTTAGAAGAAATTTAAAAAAGATAGCTATTTTAAAGAAATAGACAAGCTCATAAAATTGTTTTCATATCTTCAATAAAGTATTGCTTGTCAACACTAAAATATTATTTGGAAGAAGTCAGGAGTTCTTTTTTCTTCACTAGTAAATTCTTAGGACCCTGTCACCCAGAATGTGCTTAATAAATATTTGTTAGATAAATGGATGGATAATTACATTTTACCTACTTGTCTCTGCATAAGTCGTTAAATTGATTAGCTTTCAATTTTCTTTCCTATAAAATGGGACTAATAATATTTAACTCTGTAGTATTTAGAAGAAAATAGCTGTAGTGGATGCTGTGACTGGCCACCCGGATCCCCTTTAAAGAATGACACACTCATTCCTCCAGTTGTTGGGACTGCTGGCAGCTGACAACACTCAGCTGAGTCCAACTTTGCAATTTGCTTCAGCTGCAGAGATCTACCTTGCCCCAAATCATGCTCCATTTTCAGGGCATCCCACATCCACTGACTGTCTGGCACAATATATAAAGGCTTAGCCTCCCTTGTCCCAACTAAGGACAACTCTGATCAGCCACTTTTATCTCTTGAGCTCTCTATAAGGTCAACTGAGGCATTCATTGATGCCCATTTTTTCCATCTGTCCACTCCTGCTTTCTGTTCCTCCCTTCCCCAGGTGTTGATACCAAGAGAACACTAATAATTCTCCTACCTACTAATCTGTCTCTCAGAGTCAGCTTCCCAAAGAATCTAAATAGAGATAGTAGAACATAGTATATGTTAAATAAAACGTTTATTGGGTCTGGCAGTCAGAGAGAAGCAAGAGTCCACAAGAACACATGACTGTTTTGTGAGCTCTAACGGTCCTAATAGAAGTGTTTTCTGTTAAACCTTTGCGGATAAAGGTCAGGGAAGGAGTTGCAGTCAGAGCCTACAGACCTATATCTGTTCTAATCAATACTGTGTCATAGTTAAACAGGTGGACTTTGGAATCAGACAGCTCTGAGTACATATGCCAACTCTGCCATTCACCAGTTATATGACCTTTGACAGGTTATCTCTCTTGGCCTGTTTCCTCATCTACAAAATGAGGATTATAGGAAACCTACCTAGACCGGGTGTGATGGCTCACACCTGTAATCACAGCATTTGAGGAGGCTGAGGAGGGTGGATCATCTGAGGTCAGGAGTTTGAGACCAGCCTGGCCAACATGGTGAAACCCTGTCTACTAAAAAACACAAACATTAGCCGGGTGTGGGGGTGCATGCCTGTAATCCCAGCTACTTGGGAGGCAGAGGCAGGAGAATCGCTTAAACCCAGGAGGTGGACGTTGCAGTGAGCCAAGACCACGCCACTGCATTCCAGCCTGGGGAACAGAGAAAGACTGTCAAAAAAAAAAAAAAAAGAAAAGAACAGAAAAGAAAAAAGAAAAGAAGAAAAGAAGAACAAAGAAAAGAAACCTACCTCAAGGTTGTTATGAGAATTAAATGACATAAAGTAGGTACAGCTCACAGCAGGGGTCTAACCAGTGCTTATAGGAGCTGTTGTTATGCTGTGGTCAAAAAAGACTTATAACTTAATCTGGGCTAGGAAATGACTAGAGATCTAGAGATGCAGAGAGTTGGGCTGTGATCAGGTAGGCAATTGTGAGTATCTCTGCTGTAGACACAGAGATGCATGGCTCAGATCTGCCTCCAAGGGAAAGATGTTGTACCCCAGCTGTCAGCTCTGTCAGGGTTTGCCTCAGCTGCAGGAAGTGAGCTCAGCTTTAGAGTATGCCCTTGCCCTTGCAATGATGAATGAAAGGGTGGGTGGGGGATAAAGGTCTGACCACTTTAGCCCAACACAGGACCATTCCAAAGCCCCTCAGGGAAGGGAGAGCTAGCTGAGAGTTTGTTCAGCATGTGTCGCAGCTCAACTTCTTCCTGTACCCAATTCTGCTTTCCCCTCCTCCCTGCCATAGGTGTTGATCCCTCATAAACAGCCTTCACCTCAACTCCATTTCAGAGTCAGTTTCAAAGAATTTAGCCTGTGAGAAAGTCTGAAAGCACAGCTAGAGGGTAACTCCTCAGACCCTACCCCCATCCTCCCCCACTTCCTTTGTTCATCCTTTTATCTTTCAATCTTATCCCTTTGTCTGTGTTTTGTACTTTCAATATTCAGAGCATTGAGTTTTAATGGCCTGTTGTACACAGCTTGTCCACGAGCTGTCAGGTCGAGGCAAAAGCCTATTTAGACAAGTTGTCAGGTTGAACGGGAGAGGGAAAAAAAAATCCTAAATCAATGTGTTTTCGCATGCAATCACACATGGGCTAATTTATCTGCAGCCACGTTCTACCCTGCCAGTTTGGCATAGGAGTCCTCAGTCAAGGGGGCTGCAAGTTGGCTGATTAACAGAGCGATTTTTATTGGGAGAAGGATAACACAATTGTTTTATGGTAATTATCACCATTTGAACCTGTGCACACGCTCATAGGGAAGATGAAAGAAAAGGCTCTGTATGGATGATGAAGTAGCTAGAAACATGCACAGGCCAGAAGGCTAGAACTATTTAGAATATTAACATTCTATACCTTGTGAAAAACCCCTGGAAGGCGACAGATTGGCTACCTTTTTAAATAGCCCTTGTGCCTTATCTGTGGGCCTGAATGCAAGTAAGTACGTTCTGTTTTTAGAGTTGGGAAAACAGGAGGGTAGATTACTAGGGTGACTTGCTTAAAGATAACAGCCAAGTCCATTTCAAGGCTGAGAACAGAGCCAACCATTCTGAAAGTGCTGAACTAGGCCATTAAACATTCTCCCTTACATTTCACAAAAACAACTAAACAGAAACAAAACACCAGAAATATAACCCTCAAAACAAATAACACACACACACACATGCTTGCACACACACACACAGGAGATAGATTTTAGAGCTTTGTTGCTGTGATAGTTTTAAATTTGAAATACACTGAAAACTACAAAATACGTCCCAGGTGAATTGAAGACTTCAGCTGGGAAAACACAGACTTTGGTATTTTCCCCTTTGATATTTGATAATTCTCTTTGCATCTTTGTCCATTCCCGCTGTCATAGCTGAGTTTAGGACAAGGACAGAATGAGATAAGTCTGTCACCACAAGGTAAAAAAGACAAGTGGAGAGTGTAAAAATGGTTTGCAGACTGGAAATGTCTGTTTTAAAGGTTTGTGGTGTATGATTAACTTTAAAAAATCTTGCTTAAATTGTTAAGAACAAACTCCTCCAGGTCTGCAGCTGTATCTGTGGCTAGAATTAGAAACACGTAGTAATGGGGGCTATGACTTTTGAAGATCTTCCCACTTCTATTACTTTCTCTGCTTTTTATTTTTATTCCCTTTACAAGTAAGGATCATTAAATGATACCTCTCTCCTCATGGCTGGAGCAGAAGAGGGGAAGGGCACAGAGCAAGAGCATTTCTGACAATCATTTTGTTAAGAAAACCCAGGCTTAGAAATCAAAACAGCTTTCTTTCCCCAAAACCAAGAAGACAGATAAAAGTCTAGGCATTCGGGAACTCCCACCCAATTGAGAAATGCTTGCCCCAGAATGGAACATTAGGAAGCTGAGCTGCTGAGAACGCTTAAAACAGATCCCACAGGCAAGGATTCTACTGTGCTTCCACTTGTAGAATGTCTTAGAAAGACAGATTTTATAATTGAAAATAAAAACATTTGATATGTGAATGTAAAAATTTATTTTCCCCTTTGTAAGGCCACCACAAAGTTTTGCTAAGGGAGGAAAGATCAATTCTCCATTAAAAAAGATATGCAAATTAAGCAAAGCATCATGATTTATTTCGTCGTGATGGACTTGGAAGGATGAAATTGGCAATGGAGTATGGAACCAGGTATCTCTCAGCCATAGCTTCACATATGAACTCTTTTTTTGGTTGTTTGTTTTTAAATCATCAGTTGGTTTCTCTCAATTTGCCAGAATTTTCTAGAAAACAAGTTTTAGTCTCCATTTGATGTTTCTCTCAAAATCACAAATTTTTTTTCTTTTTTTTTTTTTGAGACAGTGTCTCACTCTGTCGTCCAGGCTGGAGTGCAGTTGCACAATCTTGGCTCACTGCAACCTCTGCCTCCTGGGCTCAAGCAATCCTCCCATCTCAGACTCCCAGGTAGCTGGGGCATGCACTACCACCCCCAGCTAATTTTTGTATTTTTTGTAGAGACAGGGTTTCACCATGTTGACCAGGCTGGTCTTGAATTCCTGAGCTCAACTGATCTGCCCACCTCAGCCTCCTAAAGTGCTAAGATTACAGGCATGAGCCACTGTGCCCAGCCAGATTTTTTTATTCAATAACCTATATGGTGTAGCCAGCCTGTGTCAGGCCACTGTGCTAGGCATAGGAAACACAGGGCTAAAAGACACAACCTCTGCTCTCAAATTGCATGGAGTCTAACAAAGGAGTAGGATAAAATGATAATAACAGGACAGTGTGGGGGTAATGAGAGCAAACACTCAGAGATTACTTTCTTTCAGGCACTAGTCTAAGTGCTTACAGGTGTAACATCATTTAATCCTCACCACAACTCTATGAGGTACGTGAGTACAGATACAGAAATGTTAACTTATTTGCCAAAGGTCACACCGCTAGTAATTGACAGAGTCAGAATTCAAACGTAGGCAATCTGGTTTAAAGTGTGTGTTCTTCACCTCAACACTGGAGATGTGGCATCCCCCTTGGGTTGGGTGGGATTCAGGTGGGCTTGGGGTGGGAAATCTCAAGGAAAGCTCTCTAGAAGAGATGACACAACAGCATTAAAAATACTTCCATGGCTCAAGCCTGTAATCCCAGCACTTTGGGAGGCCGAGACGGGTGGATCACGAGGTCAGGAGATCGAGACCATCCTGGCTAACACGGTGAAACCCCGTCTCTACTAAGAAATACAAAAAACTAGCCGGGCGAGGTGGCGGGCGCCTGTAGTCCCAGCTACTCGGGAGGCTGAGGCCAGAGAATGGCGTGAACCCGGGAGGCGGAGCTTGCAGTGAGCTGAGATCCGGCCACTGCACTCTAGCCTGGGCTACAGAGCGAGACTCCGTCTCAAAAAAAAAAAAAAAAAAAATACCTCCATTGGCCATGTTAAGATGAATGTGCATGATCACCCAACCAGTGTGCAGATTAGAAAGCTGAGAGTGAGCAGAGAAAGAGAAAGAGAGAGAGAGAGAATCTTCTAGGACTTTCAATACTTGACTACATGGAAAAAGGGTCCACACTGCTTGAGAATAGTGGTGCTGTAGGGCAGTATTTCCATAGCTGTTGTCTTGGAACCTTAATGCTCCCTGAGGTAATAATAGGCAGTCTACAAAATAGGCTTCCAGGATCAATGCTGGGGTTCAACAGAGGTGAATAGGTTTCTTTACCTCTGAACTTGCAAGAGTCTTTAACATACTAATGTACACCGTGAAACTCCGAGAGGTGAACAGAATTTGGCCACAAATCATCCCTTAACAGAAAGCTCTATGAAGCTCTTGTTCATAGAACAAGAGTCCCAGAAATAGTCTGGGAAATGCTGTCTTCCAGGAGGCACATAAGGGCTCAACCTGTCCTGAATTCTGAGGACTACTCTGCTCCTTAGCTGTATGGTAACAGAAGCCCTGTGTTGGGTGGTGTGCAGTGGGTAGTGGGTGGAGGATTTGGTGTTTAGTGTCTTCTTTTCTGTCAGTGCCCCAACTCCTGCCCAATTACTTAGACACTTTTCCTGGTTCCCTGACCTTTTGATCCCCAGTTTTTTCCTAATGGCTGTAGACTCTTTCTTTGGTTCGCCTGCCAGGACCTGTGAAGCCAACTAGGAGCCAATTTGACCTTTGAACATGAGGAACCTGTTAGCCTAAACCTTCAAACTGGCTTAGCTTCTCCTGACTGCACCTGCCCTGGCCCTTCCACTCCCTCCCTTCTACCTTTTTCTCCCTCCCTTCCTACCTTCCTTCCTTCAACATTTATGATTTGCATTCTGTGGGAGCCACAGAGTTATAGGGTTTAGCATGGTCATTTGCAACTTACAGTTCATGTCAAAGTTCTGCAGTAGCTGGCCAAACTCAAGTCATGCGCCTGCTCCCTAGCTAGTAGCCTGAGGGGACATAATTATTGTAAGAAGTATGTGGGAGAGGCCTCATGAAAGGCTAGATTTGTAAAATATTCTTCAGATATGTTTTTCAAATGCATGTAGATCCTATTGCGATTAATGAAACACTGTGTGTAGATACTATTAGGATTCATACAATAGATCTTTATGTATACTGAATTAGCATTGCTTTTGTCATTATGTATTTAAAAATCAATACATACTTTAAATACTATTGTCTTGTTGCTATCTATGAGTTTTTTGATATTGAAAGGGGGTTCTTTACACCATCCAAACCTCAGGCTTTGGAGTCAGCCAGACTTGGGTTCAAATCCCACTTCTGTCATAGATTAGCTGAGTGACTTTGGGCAAGTTGCTTAATTTTTAAAGCCTTAATTTCTTTACCTGGAAATGGAAATTATCATACCTGCTTCATGAGTTTATGTGGCAGTTAAAGAAAACAGTGAATGTAAATCATCTACCAAATTGCATGGTTGCTCAATGATTGATTATTAACATTGTGGAAAAATAGTGGAAAAAGGAGGAGGGTTACAAAAGAGCATTAGCATGAGCTAGCTGAAAATCACAGGGGCTGGAGGTACCAAGGGAGATTAAAAACAGTCATATCTGTCATTACAAATGTCCCACATCTTTGGTTCTTCTGGGGTTTTGCATAAACCCCTTAGCTGAATGAACAACCAATGTGAGGAGACACTTGTTATATTTTGCCTATCCCACGTCTGAGGCCCCTTCTTGTGTTCCTGAGTGGGGCTTGGCGAGAGACAAGGAGGTAGGCGGTATCTCTTGTTTAGCAGTGACCATCCCAGTGGCAGTGGTAGTGTTCAGAGGTTGCTGTGCCTGGCACCATAACCAGACTGGTCTTGCAGCATGACCTTATCTGTGCTCATGTTCTCCAGCTTCTTTTGGTTATCTCATTCTCTTGCTTTTTGTCAAGTCTGTGAGCTAACCAATAACCTACCAACAAATTCATCTTCAACTTTTGAATGACCTAGGAACAATTTCTGGTGTTTGCAACCAAGAGAACTACCTAGCACACCCAGGATGTCCACCAATCTCATCTGGCTTATCTTAGACATGTAGGCTCCAGATCTGATGGCCAATACCAGACCCTTTCTGCACAGCTCTATTCACATTGCAGAGACTTTGTGGACGACATTCTGTCTTGGTTCCATAGTCTGTCTGCCAGGGTGGTTGGTGGCAGAAAACTCATCACTCCATATTTCTTCTCTGTCCCTCCATGTTTGATTGTTTCCAGTTGTCACACCAGAAGTACACTGGGGGAGCAACTGTGAAGGTTGCCTGGGGTAATGCACAGCCAGGTCCTGACTGCTAACCCTGATGCACTGCAGAATCATGTTTGCAGGGCCACTTCATCTCAGTGAAGGTGAGAGCAACTAGACCCATGCATAGTGGAGGATAATGCTGACTTTTGGCTACACTGCCATCTTCTTCCTCCTCACCCATATTGTATTCCAGGGATCAGGCCTCTAGGGTTTACACTGGCTCTCTGTGACCTATGAATGTCCTGGCCCCAGTTTACACTGTTGTTTGTTGTGAGAAAGGACAAGGTAAGGGTGAGTGCTGCTCTAAAATCCCAGGCTCCCTGAAAGTGCTCTACAGATCCCAAACGTGTACAAAGCACTCTCGTTTTCTTTTCAAATTTCAGATGTTAATTATAAGGAAGAGAATTAGGCATATAAAACAAATTACATTGGCAGCGTTTGCTTTACTCGTGCACCACGGGGCCCAGGCTCCCCTAATGAGATGTGACTACAGATCATCGTGCTTCCTGCAAACAGCCAATTGCTTCTAATGTGGCAGAGTCTTCCTTGTGTTGCCAGAGGATTAGCCACAGGTGTAGCATTTGACTTTGGAGAGCATCACCCTCCCAAGGAATACGGTTAAGTCAAAGGCAGAGAGAAGGAGAAAGGGAGAGACAGATACTCAAGGTTTTAGAGCTTCCTCATAATTCCCGTTAGCTGCCCCTCCTCCAACCACCACAGCCACTCCAAACAAATGCTTAATCCGGGAAAAAACAGTGTATTTATGTCCCTTTCTGTAGAAAGCAATTCCGTAGCTGCCACAGGATGCAGGCAACAAATGCTGTCTTTTATCAGTGTTTAATAATATTAATGTCCCCAGCAAAGAACAAACATCCACTCTACCATGGGTCGAAAACTGTTTATGGGCTAATTGGAAAACATTACTTAATGTTTTTCTTAATTAGAATTAATTACCAGACCCTAGTGAAGAAATAAGTCCATATGTGAGATGCTAAGACCTCACACTGTGATGTTAAATTTCCCTAGAAGAGCTGGTCCCTATTCTATCACACCCTCTAACCTGAAAGAGCTTGCTCCATTAGAAGTACCTCTGATAACCTATGTTTACCTAAATATTTCTGTGTTCTTTGTAAGCATGAATGCTCCAACAGCACTGAGATCAGCACAAGTAAAACTGGCTTATTGGTAAACAAAAAGGAGAAACATTAGGTCTAAGGGGCATAGAGGAGGGGGTCTGATTTCTTGGGCTGACCAGTCACTAAATGATTATGGAATTTTGAGGCTCCTGTTCTCTTATCTGTAAATTAAAGGGGCGGGAATAGAGTTTTCTAAAGTTTTTTAAGCTCAAACAGTCCCACGCTCTCATTCTCCCAAAAAGCTAGCTTTTTGAGATAAATAATGAACAGTCCAGAGAAATTATTTTGATTAAATTTTTAACTTTGTTTAGGGATAGTCAATGTATCTATCTACAGAAATGGATTTTTTTTTTAGAGGAGCAACAAAGGAACTATTGAGCTAAGTCAAATGTGCAATTGCTTTGAAAATAACAAGTTAGCATCTCATGAGAAAATATTAGTTTGAATGAATCAAGCTATATTCTGTAAAAACAGATGTTTGTTTGCAAGTAGACTCGACCATTACTTGCTGTAAGAATTTCCCAAACCATGTTCTGAGGAATAGAAGTGTTTTCTAATCTGTAAGTATTGGTACAGTGGAAAAGAGAGGAAGTCTGTGCTTAAATAAGCTTTGGAAATGCTGAATCAAATAGTTATATAAGGTCTCTTCACAATGAGATCCTTAGGGCATTTATTACGCTGAGGGGCTTTGTGACTGTCCTGTGACGTATAGTTTGCAGTGTTCGATCTTATTTGACATTGGAAACCTTTTTATTGACATGTCAACAATTCGTGAAATACCAGTGAGCTACAAAATTAGTGTAAGAAATAATATGCTGCTAGGGTCTGAATGTTTGTGTCCCCTCAAAATTCATATGTTGAAACCTAATCCCCAAAGTGATGTTATTAGAGACGGAGCCTTTGGGAAGTCATTAGGCCATGAGGGCTCCACTCTCATGAATAGGATTAGTGCCCTTATTAAAGAGGTCCCAGAGAGCCCCTTTTGCCCATTCACCATATAAGGACACATAGAAGGTGCCATCTAGGAGGAACAGGCCTTCCCCAGACATTGAATCTTCTAGCACCTTGATCTTGGACTTCCCAGCCTCCATATTTGTGAGTAATAAACTTCTGTTGTTTATAAATTACCTGGTGTAACATTTTTTTTGTAGTAGCCCAAACAGACTAAAATAGAAATCGGTACTGAGAAGTGGGGTGTTGCTATAACTAATGCCTAAAAATGTGGAAGAAGCTTTCGAACTGGGTTATGGGTAGAGGCTAGAAGAGTTTTGAAGTGCATTGCTGTGAATGTAGCCTTAACAGTGATTTTGGTGGGGGCTCAGAAAAAGAAGAGAGCTGTAGAGAAAGCCTCATTCTTCTTAGAGATTATCCAAGTGGTTGTGATCACACTGTTGGTGGAAGTATAGATGGCAAAAGCCATTCAGATGAGGTATCAAAAAAAAAAATGAAGAACATGTTATTGGAAACTAGAGGAAAGGCCATTGTTGTTATAAAGTGGCAAAGAATTGTGTTTATATCCTAGTGTTTTATGGAAGGTAGAACTTATTAATGATGAAATAGGAACTGCCACAGGGGCGAGACCACCGCAGAGAGCCCCCACTAGGGCAATGCCTAGTGGAGCTGTGAGGGCAGGGCCACCGCAGAGCAACCCCACTAGATAAATGCCTGGTGGAGACACAGAATGGGTCTGCCTCCAAGACTCCAGAATGTACCAGTGTGCAAAACCAGCCTTGGGAGAGCCACAGGCATGTGACACCAACCCACGAGAACAAAGAGCATGGACTAGGCACACCAAAGCCATGGGGGTGGGGCTGCCTGGAACCTTAGGGACCTAACTCCCACCCCAGTGTATCCAGAAGGTACAATAGGAAATCAAAGATTATTCTCCAGCCTTGAGTTTTTTTGTTTTATTTTGTTTTTGTTTTTTTTGAGACAAGAGTCTTGCACTGTTGCCAGTAGTGTTATCTCAGCTCACTGCAACCTCTACCTCCCAGGTTCAAGTGATTCTCATGCCTCAACTTCCTGAGTAGGTGGAACTACAGGTGCCCACCATCATGCCCAGCTAATTTTTGTATTCATAGTAGAGACGGGGTTTCACCATGTTGGCTAGGCTGGTCTCAACCTCCTGACTTCAAGTGATTCATCTGCCTTGGCCTCCCAAAGTACTGGGATTACAGGGGTGAGCCACTGTGCCTGGCCAGCCTTTAGATTTAATATTGTTTGCCTTGTTGAATTTCGGATTTATTTGGGACCAGTTACCCTTTTCTTCCTTTCTGTTTGTCCCTTTTCAAATGGGAACATCTACCTTGTAACTGTCTCAGTGTTGAATTTTGAAAGTGCGTAATTTTTTTTTCTTTTCACAGGCTCACAGCTAGAGAGCAATTTGCTTCAGGATTAATCATACCTTGAGTCTTACCCATATCTGGAATAAGTTGATATTATATTTAGATGAGTCTTTGACTTCGATTTTAAAGTTAATGCTGGTATGAGTTGAGGCTATTGTGATGGAATGAGTGAAGTTTGCATGTAAGAAGGATACGAATTTGGGGTGGAGGGCAGGGGTAGAATACTATGATCTGAATGTTTGTGTTCCCCACTTCCAAATTCATATGTTCAAACCTAATTCCCAAGGTGATGGCATTAGGAAGTGGGGCCTTTGGGAGGTGATTAGGTTATGAGGGCTCCACGTTTGTGAATGGGATTAGTGACCTTATAAAAGAGGCCCCAGATTGCCCCTTTTGCCCTTCAGTCATATGAGGTTACATAGAAGGTGCCATGCTGGTGCCTTGATCTTGGACTTTCTAGCCTCCAAAACAGTGAGTAATATATTTCTGTTGTTTATAAATTACCCAGTATGTAAGGTGTTTTGTTACAGCAGCTCAAATGGACTAAGACATACACTCTACAATTAGAAGAGTTTATTTCACTATGTCAGCTGGAAGCCCAAGCAAAACAAGCTTAGAATAAAGAATAAACTAGAAAAATCCTGCAAATGTGGACTTTGATCAATTTCCTTCCTGATAAGATTCAGATAATTATATGAAAGAGTTTGCCATTAAGAATCAGAATAATTAAGTTTGATTAAGTAAAATCAAATGATTTCTTATAAGTGGCAAGTGCAAGACCCATTGATATGTAAAATAAATTTTATTTCTTGAAAAGAGTACAATTTTATTTGCTCTTAGAAGATTTTCATGTTGTATGATTTAGAAGACTATACAAAAGATAGAAGATGGTGTATACCAATTTTATTTTTCTAATTTAATAGTTATTAAATCAAACTCTATTAATCTAAACAAGGAATCCTATTTTCTTTGTGCGAAGAAAAAACCAGCAGATAAATTTCTAAGTGTCACAAAAAGAATTGTGGGTGTAAAGTTCTTGTTATTATTAATACGAGTTAGGTGTAAAATAGCCAAAGAAAATCTGCTTAAAAATCACCATTATATAAGACTTACTCTAGAGAATAAAGATGACCCCTGGAATGTACTTAGCAAGACAATAAATAAAGGTGTAAGCATCAGGCGTTCTCTGAATAGGGATATTTCTTAATTGGGTGGTATATTATTTTCCTCCAGTCATGAGATATATATGTCTGTCCACAGAATAGATGCCTTAGGGATAAATCTTAAGGTGAGTAAATGATTTCATTCTGAGCATAAAGAGTTTTTGTACTTGTTTATTAGAAATACCATCTAAAACTCAGATTATTATTTTTGATTTAGGTTAACAATAATGTCTTGGTTCCTGTTTCTTTTTCTCTTTCCCATGTTGCTTAGCACCCATTATCAGTGATGTCAAAAGATGGCAGGAGGGAAAAAAAGGATTAAAAAATACCACAAAATAATTGATCAGAAAGAGTACTTCTTGAATGCACTGTAATTTTGCTCTCAAGTAGGAATTTTAAACCTCCGCGGAGTGAATCTTTGTCTCATGGGAAAAGGATATTTCCCTTTCTGGATCGGTCAGAGCTCCCATCTGCCTCCCGCCATGACCATCCCTCATCATAACTGTGACTGTTATGCTCCTAGTTGAAAAGACACTGGATTTATGCTGTACAGCACGCACAAATGGGACACTGGCCTGTAATGTTTGATTGATCGGATTCGCAGGAGGCCGTCTGAATACCATATGAGGCGTGAGGCTGGTGTTCCCCAGTCCCTACAGTGAGCTGTAGTGTTGGGGATAGGCTGGGCCACGTTGGGCGGGCTACACTTTTCAAACTCACTCGGTTCAGCTGTGGTGACACAGGCCGGGGGCATCTCAAGCTGTTTGGGGCTTGCACTAACCACGTGTGACAGACACCTTTGCTCCTGCTTCCCAGCAGTAGGATCTCAACTAGAAACAGTGGGCAAATCGCTCTTCTACTTGAGAGCAGACTACAGAGGTGAGGACTGACTTGTATTTCATATTAAAATGAAAGGATGCTTACAGGCCAGCAGGATATTAAAACCATAAATATTATAAAAGATGAGTTTGCAAACACTGTTTCCTCAGAGAAATCGTTTCTTATGCCCCAGACTAGGTGAGGGACCTCTGTTATATACTACCCTGAATTCCTTTTTTTGTGGCACTCACTGGCATTGTCGTGAATCAATCCATTATTTGAGGAATTATTTGTTTCTTATTGGTTCTCAAATATTTAATGTTAATTCCATAAGTGTAAAGAATTACATCTTTTTCTATCATTCTCCCCAGCACCCAGGGCAAAATGCGATTAAGCTCTTCCTTTCCCTTCTTTTCCCTTTTCTTCATGAATAATTTAATCCGAAAGACATTAGGTGGGACAGAACAAGATAGGTGTCCGTGGTGGAAAGGGGAGGGGGTTTGGAGGCCTAGACTTGGATGTCAGAGCCCTAGCAGAGTAAGCAGGGTATCTGCATCCTCATACAACCAAGGGATGGGCTCATTTAACTCCTGTCCCATAGCAGACACTCTTGGTGTACTCAGCCACTTTGGAGAGGGGAGAGAGAGCCATCACATTATAAATGCAATTAGAAAAAACATCTGTTAGATTGATTTTTCATTGTTTCAACCAGTTCTTGTGGCATTGTAGAGACAGATCACTAGTTAATTTCATTTGATGGGCAGTAGTATCTGTGCTAATTGAATTTTTGACTGGATGGTTGGGAGTCATAAAAACATATTTGTATTTGTGTGTGTGTGTGTGTGTGTGTATGTGTGTCTGTATGTGTGTGTGAGAGAAGGAGATGAGAGAGAGAGAGAGAAAGAGAGAGAGAGGAAACCACAACCTTTGAAATCAGGCAGATTCTGATTCAAGCCTTGGTTGCCTCATTCATAAAATGGGGTTGATAATAAATTTGCTTATGGAATTGTGGTAATCATATTAAATGAGCTGTCCATATTTATTCATTATGATATCTTGACATAGATGCTCAAAGATGGGGTGCTTCAAAAAATTTTTTGTGCTATGGACCGCCTTGGAAGTCTGGTGAAGGCAGTGAATTCCTTTTTGAAAGAGTGTTTTTCAAATACATAAAAAATAAATAGAGCTAAAAGGGAGCCAATTGTACTGAAATATAGTTGTCAAAATATTAGTAAGCACATTTGTGATACAGTAATTTATGTGTTTTATTGATATATTCAACAAGATCTAGTGACAGAGCTAATAACCGCCATAATTTTGAAGCAGAGATGAGCATAAATGATGTGTTAATACCAAGGTATTCTGAACAACTGTAATGTCATACAAATGAATCTGTGACATTTATTGGTGACGAAGACACAAGTCTTACTAGTAAAACTGTTGTCTGTTTGCTATATTCATAGACAAAGACAATGTTGAATGTTAGTTAGAAGTTGTGATAAAAATACCATTCTCTCCTCTTCTGAGTTCACAGACCTCTGAATTCTAGTCTCGAACTCCTCAGTGCAGCCTAGGTTAAAACTCCTACTTTAAGATAACATTGACTTACACAAATTTTTCTATTCCTGTCACCTTCTCCAAAGGTAAGTAGAGTCTGTGATGATAGCTGTGGAACTTTCTGCCCTCCAGCTGCCATTACGAGCTTGTCCTCAGTCTGGGATTCTGGAAGCTGTGCCTACAGCGTTCCCCTCCATCTTTCTTTTTTTTTTTTTTTCCTTGAGATAGAGTCTCACTCTGTCGCCCAGGCTGAAGTGCAGTGGTGCAATCTCGGCTCACTGCAACCTGTGCCTCCAGGGTTTAAGCAATTCTCCCACCTCAGCCTCTTGAGTAGCTGGGATTACAGGCACCCGTGATCATGCCTGGCTAATTTTGGGATTTTTTAGTAAAGACGGGGTTTCACCATGTTGGCCAGGCTAGTCTCGATCTCCTGACCTTAAGTGATCCACCCGCCTCAGCCTCCCACAGTGCTGGGATTACAGGCGTGAGCCACCGCACCCGGCCCCCTCCATCTTATATTTGATGTTTCAGGGCATGAACTAGAGGAGCCTGTGTGTGCTTAGACATGGAGAAATCCTTACAATGTCCCAAATACATTTGCTCTGCTTGCCTATGGAGAATATGTGTGTGTAGCATCCTTTAGGCTTTCCAGTTTTCATCACTGGCCATGCTGGGTGGGCTTGCTTCTGAGAAAACACTAATATAGCCATAGTCATTTGTGTTAAAAAATGATTTCCCTTGCCTCCAGCAAGCTATTTGTCCTCTGAACTTTATTTATAAACACCCCCACAGTTAAGGCATCTGTTTCTTCATGTTAATTTCGCCGGCACCAGTCTTCCTAGCCGGGAAGGAGGGTTTCAGCCTGTGGGTAGGCCAAGAGAGAGAAGCAGGTAGCATGAGTGTTAGGCTGGGAAAGAAAAGCTCACCACAGGCCCTGCGGAACAGGCAGATGGAAATGCAGAGGGAAGCACCATTTCATTCCTAACCTCCCCTGGAGGTTTAGGGAAAAGGAAAGCTGTGAAGCCCTGAAATGAGCTCAGGCTGTAGAAACAAATGAGGTGGAGAAATGAAGAATCCAGGAAGAAAATAAAAGCCCAGTTTTTAAGTGGGTAAAAATTAAGCTGAAAAAGTTGAAGTAAAATGTCTTCTTACTTTTGTAATTAAAAAAGATAAATGATATGTGTGACTTTCCCTGCTTGGAAGCTGGCCTCTTGTGTCAGTTCAGAAGAAATCATTAAGAAACAACACTGACCTTGGAACTCTGGGATTACTGTTGCTACTCTGGCTACTTCTGTATCCACTGGCTGGGCTCTTTACAGACTCCCTTATGCCTCTTTTGGGGGTGAGGTGTGGAGAAAACTAGGTCGCTTGGAGATGAAAACAAAGGAAGGAGCAAAGAGTAGATGTAGTTTCGTGCTGGCTTTTGAGGCAAGCTGAAAATCACCAACGAGATGCCTGAGCACAGCCTCCCTGAGGTGGCTCCTTGACGTATCACGTTAACAGTTGAAATTGTCCACTAAGAGAGCAGAGAGGGCTGTTTGTGGGTAGAAGAGGCAGAGGATGGTGTGCTATACAGCTGCCGTATCTGTCTGAGGAAAGGATTTCCTCTCTAAGGCACCAAGAACTAGTAGCAGTGTGAGGTCCCTGGTTAGAAAAGGGTAGAAGGATGAGAGAATGATTAATTAAAAACCTAGGTTGGCCCTGAGCAGATCAAATGAGTAATAATGAAATCCATCAGCATCCTTGGCAGAAAAAGAATTTTCCTAAATGCTTAGAACCAGCATGAAGGCCCTATGGAGCTAGTTTCGTGTTTCTTTAAATCATGTCCTTTTCTGTGGATAAAAGTCCTACATCCTTAAGGCCGGGTGCGATGGCTCTTGCCTGTAATCCTAGCACTTTGGGAGGCTGAGGCCAGAGGATGGCTTGAGCTCAGGAGTTTGAGAGCAGCCTGGGCAACATACTAAGACCCTGTCTCTATTGTTTTTAAAAGTTCTACACCTTCACTGTAGGAGCTTAACTACATAAAGAGAGAGATGAAAAGTAACCTATAACATTACCACCCAGAACAGCCCATGGTTAACAGTTTACCTTCTTTATTTCTTCTGTTTCCTTGGTTTCGATTTCCTCCGTAAAATGATAGAATGGACTATATTTATTTAAGAGCTATTTGTTACAGGGGAGGGAAGCTGGCAGAGGCCAGGCTCTGGGCCTCATGTTGCTCACTGTTCAATGTAGCACACAGTCTTGTCAGCTGGTTGCTTGCCTGTCCTTTCTCTTTGGGCGGTGAGTTACTCAATTGCCCCCAGCAGTTAGACCATCCTCCTCAGTGCCCCCTTGCCATCTTGTATGACCCTCTCTTGTCATAGTGTGAGTTCCTTAAGTTGAACCCTCAGTACTATTTTTTTCAATGATTATTTTTTTTTAACAGGCAATCTTGAATGCCTACTTTGGGTCAGGTCCAATGGCAGGTGCTTACACATACCTTTAATTCATTTAATTCTTCATTTAATTCTACCAGTTTTCCTATTCCTAGAGCCAGGCCAGTATCTGGCATGCAGAAGGTTCAGTAGGAAGGCATTTTGGAAAGAATGTGAGCACTGAAGTTAGACTGGGTTTGGATCCCAACCCTTCTGGTCAGCTGTGTGACCTTGGGACAGCAATTTAACCTCTCTAAACTTCAACGTCCTTATTTGTAAAATGGATATAATAAGATCTTCAATAGGGGCTTCTGATTAATGTTAAATGACATGATATATGCAAAATTCTCGTGCATACTATGTGTTCCATATGTATAAAATGAATGAATGAATGAAGAAATGAAGAAAGAACAAGTGATCAATTAGAGTCCAAGGAAGCAATTCAAAGACTACTGTGGGTATTCAGGTAGAAAAGGAGAATGAACTCAACCTTCATGCCCCCAAGGCCTTCATTCTCTCCCTCCAAATCTGGTCTCAGAAGAAGTCTTAACATGAGGCATTGAACTTTAGGTGAACATGTAAGTTGACATGCTCCCTCTCTGAAAAATATTTGCATTTTAAGGCAAATTTCCAATAATCTGGTTTAGGTAATATTTTGTAGAACTCCAGAGGGCTCACAGTTTCCTCTGAAGCCCATCTATGAACCCTGGGCCACCCAATTAGAACCTCTTATGTCTCCACAAGTATTAATGGGGGGTGGTCACAGATAAATTGTTAAGAGACTTTTCTGGTAAGATACATTTTGATCGGAAGCAAGTCAGGATACGATTTTAGTAATTGAGGCATGAAGGACTATACTCCAGTGGTGCCAGTATGATTGGACAAAAAAACTAGAGTCCAGAGACTTTAAATGTTGAGAACTGAAAATCGTGAGGCCCAACCGGATGCTGTCTTTCAGAGAGAGAAATAAAGAACAATTCAGATAAGGCTCCATGTTTTGAACCTGAGCAGCCAAGGTAATGACACCATAAGGTAGTATAGAAGGGAGTTGGTTCTCTGGAGAACGGATGATAAATTTGATTTTAGCCATAGTGAATTTGGGGTGATTAGGAAGCAGCCAGCTGTCGGGGGCAGCAGTTGGGGAAGTAGGGTATTGATGACACAGTTGGAGGTGTAAAGTCCTGAAGGAAAACCATTTCTTCCAGCACCAACATCGTGATTCTGTGATGACTGGGAATAAAAATTGGGGCTAGAGCTTCAACTGGGGGATCTTCATCTTAGATGTAAAGGTGAGGGTGTCAGGAAGGTGGATTAAAGGCCTGAGAGAAACAATGTAAAGAAAAATAATAAAGGACCAAGTACTAGATCTTGAAATTAGCCCACATTTAGGGGTGAGGGAAAGAAGTGACCTGAACAAAGGAGTTAAAAGTGGCTGGAGAGAGAAAGAAAGAGAAAGAGAAAGAGAGAGAGAGAGAGAGAAGATACAGTGCCACATAGGAGGACCTCTCAGTAGAGAATGGACAACCCAGCCAGCCAAAGAATGAGGACATAGGCACATCTCAAAAGACTTAGACAGATGGAGAGCAAGAGGGAGGCACCTCTTCCTACTGATACTGAGACAGCATTTGGGTAAGACACAAGCTGAGCTCCAGCTCAGGAGAGGGAGAGAGGGCAGCACAGGGAATTTTGAGTTTGTTTGAGCTTCAATCTGGATGACAGAGAAAATCACTGAAGTGTCTGACAGCCTATTAGTGATCAGACTATGTTTTCTGCATTAGACAGATGGAAGCTCCGGGTAGAATTTAAGTCCAGTTTAGAGGGAAATATTTAAAAGTTACAATTTTGTGTACTTGAATTTGTGACTATAATATTTATACTGCCCAAACCATAAGAATTTGAACGCACGAAGGCATTTATTGTCTTCTTTCTTGACAGGTGTATCAACAAGGCACTTTAAATTCTTCAAAGCTCTTTCCCACTCAACTATCTCATTTCATTCTTTTCATCTGGCAGGTAATGCAGGCATCATAGTTCCCATTTTACAGAAAAAGAAACTGAAGCTTGAAGAGATATGAGAATATTCCCAAAGTCCCAGGGGCCAAGCAAGAACCTCAATCCAAGGACTTTGAACTCCTGATTCTGTATTTCTTCCATGCCAGAACTTCTGAGGATAGGTTCAGAAGTTCTTACCATCCCCTTGGAAGTCGGTTTGGGTTTATATCTTCCAAGTTATATAACACAAATTATAGAGTCTAATGGATCATTTGGGTAAATGTGTCACCAGTTCTGCTTATTGACTGTAGTGAAATAGGAATGTCCTCTGTGTGTGTGCGTGCGTGTGTGTATTGCATGTATGTGCACCTGTGTGCATACAACGGAGGAGGGACAATTCAAATATCATTTTGAAGAATGGGCCTTTTAGCATCCCTCAAAACGCAGGATAACATAATGGCCAAAAGCATTTGCTCATTGTAAGATTTTGGACAAGTTTCCTCCCTTCCCATTGCCTCAATTTCTTACCTATAAAATGAGGATGACAGTATCTATTTTGTATGGAGTCTGAGAGGATTAAATGGGGTCTCCTGTGTAAATTACCCGGCTCTCTGATTTTCTGTTGTAAGTACACAAAACATGGTGGCCATTGTCACCAACACAAGCAGTACTCTGTGGAGGGTGGCCCACGATGGCTGCTCTACTTCTAAGTTCCAGGTAGTGTCAGGGACACTTGAACTGCTCATGTGCAATCAGCTGTGACCTGAAGTTTGACTTGTAGACCCTTCTGCAGCCTTGAGGAAAAGCTAGTCAGGGCAAAGTGGGGAGGATGAGTACAAAGACAGACTCTGGAAAGTTATCTGGGTATGATCTAGTGGTGGGACCTGCTTTACAAAAGAAGGACTGTTCTTGAAAAATCTGTTACTATCTCCTAAGAAAGAAAGTAAACAGTTAGGGCTGTAAACTCCAGCCCATTAGACTGGCCCTTTCTAAATAGTGGCTACAATTTACTCACATAGTGAGTTTCCAAGGGCAGAGAGCACAGGCAGACCCACAAAGAGGTAAAGAAGGAACCTAGATTCTGACAGCCAGGCCAATGGGCAGGGAGCTGCTCCAGCCCTACAGAGATAGGCCAGGCTCTGGAGGGCCCTCTAGGAACTTTGGGGATTCAGAAAAGAAGCTGGAAGGGAGAGATGTGTGGGAGGAGGGATGAGCAGATGGAGCAGTATCAGAGGCAGAGAGAAGTGATAGTATTTTCAGCAGCTTCAGATAAAATACAACAGATTGTCCTACATGGCCCTAAATCTGGGTCTGGGAGGCAGTTTTCAAAAGATGGGCTTGAAAAACAGTTTGAATAAGGTTGGGAGTGGGAGAGCATATTTTCTAAGGAGATACATGCAGGAAGGGGTCAGTTCCTAAACTTCTGTCAAGCTGTTTTCATTATTACATCCTGGTTGATTGCAGCGGCTCAATAAATAATTGTTGACTGAATCAATGAATTAGACACACACCTTACACTGGCCATTAGCACATAAAACCTTACTTTGGTTCTCAAGTGGAACTAAAGGCCTGGCCAGCCCTGCCACTTCTACTTGGGCTGAATGAAACCTCATGCCCCAAGAAAGAAGTGACTTAGAAAAATGTAGACCATTACCATGACATTAATATTGCAACTCTTCGAGTGAATTAATTATCCCAGCCAACATGATCTCCACTGGGGGTGAGGACCGGCAGAGCCTTTGCATGTTAAACATTTGTAACAGGCTTTGTGGGGTGGAGCTTAGAGCATGGTCGTGCCCTTCTCCTATTAAAACCTTCTTTACGGAAAAGCTAAGCTCTTCTGATCAAACATTTTATCGTCAATTAATATGTGTGCTTCTTCTGGAGGTGTTCGCATTTTAAGCATGTTTTGTGTCCCCTACTAAGCAGATTTCTGACATTAAGGAGCATGTTGGAAAGGCTCCTGGAGTCTTGGAAGATGAGTTACTGCTGTCTACTGTGTCCTCATTACAGCAGGGCCTCGTTAGCACCCCTATGATGTTCCCCAGGCCCTAGCAGCCCTGGATACATCATGTAGCTCTTTCTGTCACCAGCTTTGGACAGAGAAGGCAATTCATCTGCTGCCTTTGAACTGGTTAGCTGGGCAGTAATAACCAACTAGAATGTAATTCAGAAGGGGCCGATTCCTTTAAATGCAAAAGTCTTGAGGTGGGAGCAGGTTAGCAGATTTAAGGACCATCAAGAAGGCCACAACATCTGGAGCCTAGTAGTGGCCAGGAAAGTGGTAGGAGAGCAGGTCCCAGAGGAAGCCAGTGTAGGCTCATGTAGGGCTTTACAAGTAGGTCTAGGTATAAAAGTCTTGGACTGGATGAGCTTACCTCGGTAAGTGTGTGTACAGTAGACAGGAGACTCAAGGTGTGTTCTAGTGCATTCCAAAATTTAGGATAGGGAGAAAGGAGGAAATAGAGAACTAGTGGTCAATGAGGTGGGAAGTATGGAAGTATGTCACGTGCTGCTGAGACACTGAGCCCAATGAGATGGAGCACGGGTCATTGTGTTTGACAACATGGAAGCTGCTGGTGACCTAGAAGAGGATAATTTCAGTGGAGTGCATGAGGCTGGAAGCCTGATTGGAAAGAGATCTGGAAAGACTAGGAGAAGAGAGAGTATGGAGACAGCAAGCCTAGACATATAGTTATGCATCCTTTAATGACATGGATTCGTTCTGAGAGATGCTTCGTTAGGCAATTTTGTCATTATGCAAACATCATAGAGTGTACTGACACAAATCTAGATGGTACAGCCTATTACACACCTAGGCCATATGGTATAGCCTATGGCTCCTAAGCTCCAAATTTGTACAACATGTGACTATACTGAATACTGTGGGCAATTGTAACACAATGGTAAGTATTTGTGTATCTACATGTATCTAAACATGGAAAAAGTAATGTGTTGCACTATGCCATTATAATGGCTACTATGTCATGACAGCTGTGATGTCACTAGGCTATAGAAATTTTTTAGCTCCATTATAAGCTTATGGGACTACCATTGTACATGTGGTCCCTCACTGACCAAAATATTGTTATGCGGCACATGACTGTATTTTATTTTAGTTTAATTATAGAATGGAGTAGGGAAATGGAGTGGTAGCTGGAGGCAACGATGGGGTTAAGAGTGATTGTTAAAGGTGAGTGACAGTTTGGGATGTTTCTATGCAGATGATACTTCCCAGTTGAAAGGGAAAAATTAATGATGGGAGGAGGGGTATCTTTGAGGAGATGAGAGCTGATGGGATTTCAGGGTGCAAGAGAGAGGCCTTAGACAGCCAACTCTTTCTGTGGGAGGGTCTGTGCAAGGGAGGGTAGAGATATAGAGAGGTGAGGATAGTTGGAGGTGGGCTTATATGGGGTTTCATTTCTGATGACTTCAATCATCTTAGTGAATGAGAAGTAAGGCTGTGAGCTGAAAGTGAGGAAGGAAGTTTTCTACCTTATTCTACTTTATTGAATAGTCAAGAATTTTAATTTAAAAGTTGTCCTTGGACGGGCGTGGTGACTCACGCCTGTAATCTCAGCACTTTGGGAGGCCGAGGCAGGCAGAACACTTGAGGTCAGGAGTTCCAGACCAGCCTGTCCAACATGGTGAAACCCTGTCTCTACTAAAAATACAAAAATTAGCTGGGGGTGGTGGTGGGCACCTGTAATCCCAGCTACTTGTGAGGCTGAGGCAGGAGAATTGCTTGAACTGGGGAGGCAGAGGTTGCAGTGAGCCAAGATCACGCTATTGCACTCTAGCCTGGGCGACAGAGTGAATTGTGTTTCAAAAAACAAAAACAACAACAACAACAAAATAAAACAAAAATAAAAGTTGTCCTTGCAGATTTTTCTTTTAGAAACATCAGTAAACAGTACAACATATGTACATGACTTTTCAAGCACAACTTTTAGGGGGACTCAGCAATTTCAGGCATGCATGGTCTTTAGGGACGTTCTCTTCGTAATCAAAACACCATGCACTGGCTCCAACTGACTACAGACAGTTTTCAAACTGAAAATCTACCCCTCACCCCCAAGGGAAACATCAAACAGGGTCTTGTTTACATTGCAACATTAATTTAAAAATTCTTGTTTGTTCTCTGGTCTATGACTATTTTGCTTTTTTGGATATTTATGGCATGCATTTCATTCATTTCAATTTCATTTCAGAAACCATAATATGAGAAGTGACTATGAATGCCAATATTTGTGTCCCATTCTCTTACATATTTAAAAAATTCTCCTTCAATGGACTCTTCAGTGGATATCCTTGACTTGTTTTTCTGAATATAGTGGTTGTCAAACTTGAACGTGCATCAGAATCCCCTAGAGGATTGTTAAAACCCAGGGTGCCAGGCCCCCACTCCCAAAGCATCTGAATCTGTAGGTCTGGGATGGAGCCTGAGAAATTGCATTTCCACCAAGTTCCCAGATGACACTGATGCTGCTGGTCTGGGGACCGCACTCTGAGAACACTGCCTTAATCCATTCTATAATTTCCTCTTTTCTAGTAGTTTTCGAGGGAGGGCCATGTGGCTGCAAGGCTTCTCTCTGGACCCGCAGGACTGATGGGGAGGGTGATATAGAGGAGAATGGCTCACAAGCTTGCTCTACCCCTCTCTCCTCCCCATAGAAGCTCTTTAGCTACCCCTTACAGAGGAGACCCTGGGCTGGGTGGACCTTTGGTTTTCCCTGCAGAGCATCTCTGCTAATTCTTGTGTCTGTCCTTGTCGGAAAGCAGTCATGACTGCAGCTGCCCCAGGGTGCTTTCATCTTTCAAGTCCTGATCTCTTGTGCCCCTTACCACCTCCTCTCACCCAAATTGCCTTTCCCTGCTCAGATCCCTGATCTCTGGCTTTCCCCCGTCTGCTGCCAGTTGCTCCCAGCAAGCTCTTGGTACCGGATGGATGGGCCTTCATAATAACCCTGGCAGGCAGCTGTGGGCCAGGGCCTCCCCTTTGAGGCGGGTGTGTCTTCGATTTCTAGATAGATTAGCAGCACACAGAAGCAAAGCCCATGTAAAAGGCTGGAGTAAAAGGACCAGCTCTCCACATGACACATGCCTGTAGTACACTGTGACTGGCAGGTAAGGGGAAAATCTATTTGCAGTGCCCAGCAAGCTAGACGCTTGTTCTGAAGAGCCTGCGAGACCTAAAAATACCACAAAGGGTGGGAGGGAGAGAAGGGAAACTTTAGCATGGAATATTTTCAAAAAATTAAAAATAGAAAGGCCTTTGGTAAATGAGAGTCACCAGTTGCTGTTCTGCTCACCACCTATGGGGCTTTTAGGATTCCTAGCAGACAGCCAGTAGCTGGCGTGGCAGGAACAGTGACATTATTTTGAGAAACAGAGTCAAGCCACCAATAGATAGATGGTAGAGGCAAGTGTGGAGAGATGAAATTGCCACGTGGTGGGCTAAATTGATTGGGATTGACAATAAACTGGCCTGGGAATTAATGAGATCCAATAGACGTGGGGTTCTTCTCTGATTTGATGAACCACTTTGTCAGGCTTGCTTAACCTTGGTCTCAAATCAGTGAGATTGTGTAGTTTGCAACAGGACCCTGATTATGCTCCTCTTTTTATTAGGGTGCTGAAGTGCTGCCCCAAATCTCTTGTACAGCCTCCTCCTCCCTCTCCCTACCTCCTCCCCCTGCAGCCTTTTCATTCATTCTAAGCTCTGGCAGGTGTTTGGTTTGGTTTCATTTTTATTGCCTTTCTTAAAAAATGCCTGGATTAGTGAAATAAACAAATGTCTTCCATATGGATGAGCTTTCCCAATCAAGGACCTCATATATAAATAGATTGGGCCCAGCACTAGCCAAATCTTGGGATGAGGGAAGCTGCGATATGTTAGCAGAGTCTAGAAGGTTTACCTTGTATCTCTATCCAGGTCTGGAAGAAAAATGGTACCTGAAAAAGGATGAGGCTTATGCAGAGGAGGAAACTGGATTTCTGCTCTCTAAGGGGTTCAACAACTCAACTCATCAGCGTAGGCACAATTGGGAAGGGTTTAGAACAGGGGCACGTGTTCTCAAAAAGACAATTCCCAGGGGAATCCAAGGTAGAAATGTAGGCTGCAGGCTCTGGAGGCAATCTGATTTATTTTCCAGTTCCCCCATAACAGATGAAGCAGAGAAGACCCTCAATAAATGTTTTCAAATGAATAAATGGGTGGTGGACTAGGTTGGCATTCATGCCAAATGATGAGACTTACCCTCAAGACTGGGGATTTTTCAGTGAGGAGTGCAGCAAACTGTCTTAGGGTACTTCAAGGACTGGCTGGTTATCACCTGAACTGTGCCCAGATTACACATTCCCAGCTGTCAAGTTACCAACTGTGTGCCAGAGGTCAGTGCCACCTCCACCCAAAGAGACAGCTGGCAGGGCCATTGTGTCAGTAATGTCACATACCTGAGCATGACCTTAAGCTGCCCTCACAGTCTGGCCCTGTCCTGTTCAGCTCATGAGCAAGATCAGGTCTGTGCATGGTTGAAAATTCCTCCTCCTATAGACAAACTAGGTTGATAAATATTGTATGTTGCTGAATTTCCATGGCACTCTCTGAGGACTTCAGGCGCTCCATATCACGGATAGTCTTGATGTAAAATGTTGTATCATATAAGATGCACCAAAAACTCCTAGGGGTATATGGAGGTGCTTAGATAAACAGACAATCTGGGCAAAAAAATAACTCCAACTGAGTTGACTTTGGAGATAGAAGACTTGGGAGGAATTTCTAGCATTTTTAAAACAGCTTTGTTGTTGGGAATTCAGAAATATAGTATCTCGGGTATAGGTTTTATTTTTACTTTATTTTTGTTGAGACAGAGTCTCACTCTGTCACCCAGGCTGGGGTGCAGTGGTGCGATCTCAGCTCACTGAAACCTCCACCTGCTGGGTTCAAGCAATTCTTGTGCCTCAGCTCCATGAGTAGCTGGGATTACAGGCATGTACCAACACACTCAGCTAATGTTTTGTAGTTTTAGTAGAGACAAGGTTCCGCTATGTTGGTCAGGCTGGTCTCAAATTCCTGTCCTCAAGTGATTTACCCGCCTCAGCCTCCTAAAGTGCTGGGATTACAGGCGTGAGCCTCCGCGTCCAGCCGGGTATAGGCTTTAAAATGTACACTAAAGATCACAAGGTATCTAATTTAATATATTCAATATATAAGGTTCAGAGAGGTTAAGTGACTCTTCATGGCTTATCACCAGTTTAAAGCCTCACAATGTTAAAATCAGCTACCTGGGCTTAGAATGGAAGACAATTTCATCAGTCTTTCCATGATACCATTTTGCATTTCCTTTTCATGGTGGTTCCTTTTTCATCCATGATTTCAAAAGCACGGATGGTTAAGAACATTAGGGAAGAGAACATTATCGAGTGTATTTTGTGTGCCTCACATATACTAGGTACTTCATATACATGAGCATATATGATCCTAAAAATACTCCTTTTAAGTTGGTAGTAAAAGCTAGATTTTGCAGTTAAGGAAACCAAGGTTGAAAGAAGTGGCTAGACTAGCACACCAATTTTAGGCATGTTAATTTGACTACAAAAGCCATGCTTGATTTACATTACCACACGCACACCAGACTGCCAACCAGATTAGCCCAGAGGGCTGAGTAAGATCAGATCTTACTCTTGTCAACTGCTAGAGTATAAGGACACTGAGTTAAGACAAGAGAGATGTCAATGCGGCCTTAACACATAATAGAAGCCTGCACATTCATTCTTTGATAATCAGTGAAGCCATAGCAAAATTAAAATTAGGAAAGTTGCTAGTAAAGAATAACAACATATAAAACCAAGACATGAAACACTGTTTCCTCTCCCTAAGTCCTTAGCTGATGCTTTGGACTTTAAACTCATCTATCAGGTGAGGACAGCTTTTTCCAGTATTGAAAGAGCTCCTATAATGTTTGTGGAATGATTGAACGAAAAAACAAACTTATTTTCAGAAGTCCCAGGTGCAAAACAAGGACCAATAGTTAGAAATTTTAAAAAGGCAGCTTTAAGCGAAAAGGAAAGAAGGACTTTCTAGCAAGTGGATTTGGGTGACTGTGGTTGCTTCAGGATGAGCTAAGTTCTTTTTCTCAGACATGCTTAAACAGAGATTTGGAACTACTTTGCGAGTTGGCATTGAATAAATGTTGGGCTGGATGATCTCCAGGGGTCTGAAACATCTGAGAGTCCATATTTTGTGGCACCAACAGTAAGACAATCAATAGTTGACTGGACTCTGACTTTTCTAACCTGTCATTGTGCAACACCTCTGCTTAGTTTGCTCATCATTTCCGTCAATACTAATGGAAGGTGCAGTGAGCCCAAATACATCTTCAGTTGGAAACAGATTTAGCTCTTATCTGAGTCAATTCTGGTCTACTATTCAATGCCAAAGAAAGATTTTGCGGGGTGAGACACAAGGCAAATGAGTATGTATGGTTCTACCTGAGACACGGACAATTTAAAGAGAAGAGTGGGTGGGAGCCACAAGGAGGCAGGACTGAGTCCTCTGGAGGTGGTGACTTCTGCCTGAGAAAGTGGCTCAGCTCAGGTAAACTATGGATGGAGCTGTGAAAGGACACAGATGGTATTCAGAAGGTCAGGCCATTACCTCTTTAAGGTCCCTTACAATCAAAGACTCTGGTTTTTAATGAGGAGCCATTTGGGAACAGGAGACCTGTTCCCTGCCACTTTTTTTAGGTTAGGGACTTTCTTCCAAGTAATGCATCTATTAAAGTGAAACATATGCCAATCCTATGACCAGCAATCCACTTCTGGGTGTATACCCAATAGAAATGGGAGTTTTATATCCTCCAAAGGCATGTTTAAGAATATTCATGGTAGTTTTATTCATAATAGCTCCAAACTGGAAACAACCTATTATGTCAGTAAACAGTAGAATGTTAACCTGAATTGTGGTGTATTCATACCACGTGGTGATGGAAAAGTAGTGACTACAAATATATAAAATAAAATTGATGTGTCTTATAGACATAATATTGAGTAAAAGAATTAGATGCCAAAAAATATATACTGTACAATTCCATTTATATGCAGTCCCCAAATTGGCAAAATATTCTGTGGTGAGAGAAGTGTGAACAGTGGTTTTCTTTTGAGGAGGGACTATTGACTGAGATGGGGCATGAAGACAATTTTGGCGTTACTAGAAATGTTCCATATCTTTATCTGATGGTGAATAAATATAAAAATTTATGAAACTGTGATTTATTTTTCATTTTAGTATATGGAAGTTATATTTCGATTTTAAAAAGCTAAAAAAATTAAAAGACATAGTAGTTACTTTCCCATAAAGACTGGGTTATAGTCTAGATTCTGCCAGAATTCTATGTTAAGGGAAAATATTTTATCCTATTGCTTTGATAAACTGGTCCATCTACAAAAGAAATTATTGGACAGGGACTAGTATAACCACTAATTACAGAAGATACTCAATAAAACATATTATTATAGAGATTTCAAAATGTCCTGAATCAAATTTTGGTTTCCAGACCTAGGTTCTACTTCCAGTTCCACCACTAATTAGTTGTGTGTACTTGATGATTTCATTTTTGGGGGGAGGGGGTTTCAATTTTCTCATGAATAAAATGGCGAGCCGTTCATTCATTCATTCAATCAACAAATATTTATTGAGTGCCTGCTATGTGCAAGGCATTGAGCTAGATGTTTGTGGGAAACAAAATCAAACAGCTTCTTACAGAGTTGAGAGGTTTCACTGAGATAATACATGTAAAATCTCATCATAACAGGAAAGGCTGCAGTATTGCAAGAATTTGTTATTAGGACATGACCATTACAGTCAATGTCTTATTTAGTGCAACAAGGAAATTCTTTACCCCAGGAAATTAATACTTTTGCTAAAATATTATTCTCGGTATTCTGTATATAAACATTTGCATCTAGTTGGAAAATTTACTCTGTACTGAGATTTTCAATGTTAAAGGCCCCTTTAGATGTTAATGTGTTATGAATTGAGAAAGATTTAACATACAGTGTGTTGGATATAATACAGTTGTTCAGCATTTGGAAACCAAATGTGTTTTGTGCCTGGTTACTTTTCCATGTGCTAGAAAACTACAAAATTAGTAAAAATAAAAGTCATAAATGCAAAAAGTAAGTACAGTATGATACCATTTTAAAAGGGTTATAAAACATGAAAAAGAATACTATTATTGTTTCTGGATGTATGCAAGCACATCAGTGATAAAAGTATCAAACCATGCCTGCCTATAAGCAGTATAAAATTCTAGGAGAGCATGTCTTAGATTGGGTGTCCCCATAGCCAATCCTGAGAACAGGACTTGAATGCTCAGTGTTTATCAGAGGGTGATCCCAGGGAGCAGGGAAAGGGAGAAAAAGAAGGGAAAAGGCCAAGAAAGAGTGTGTTGTTGACTTTACTGCTGTGCGCAAAAGGGCTGGACTCCAATGGGACTTCTGAGATTTGTCTTTTCAAAGAGCTTTTATATATGCACTAGCTCTGTCCCAATTGGTTGATGTTTCTCCTTGGGTTGTTAATTCCTCCATACTTCCTTGATGTGCCTGTGAGGATCGAGTGTGTTCTTGAGGGTTTTGAGGAAAAGTCTTTGCGTAAAGAATTGGAGACTTCAGGCGGGCCCTGAAGTGGGGTACTGCCAACGTGGCTGAACCCAGAGATGTGCTGAGGACATGTGACACAGAGCACCAATCATATTTATTCAAGTTCTTATCCCTAGGAAAACAGGAAAAGAATGGGATGAGGAAGGAATATACAGGGAGCTTCCACTGGACTTCTAGTGTGTTAATAGCTTAAGAACATGTGTGAAGAAAATATGGCCAAATGTGACTCTTCAGCAAAGCTAGAGGGTAGGTGTATGAGTGTTCGTTATATTATTCCTGAAACTTTTCTGTATTCTTGAACTATTTCAAATTAAGAAAAAATAGGTTGCATCAACATTAATTTGTTTCAGGGGAGCTCTGATTGAATAATTATGCAGAGCAGTTATGTGTCAAATAGTAATATAATTTGCCACTAGTTCTTAAATTAAGTTAATGTACCTAAGTATAATTTCGATGGAATTTGACTAACACAATATTGAGTTTTATCCCAAATGTCATGGTTTAATTTTTATTCTAGTTGAGAGATCTCACTTGATAAACTTTTGATTATATTTCCAGTTGTCTTATCAGAGCACTTTGTAAACGGGGTGATTTATCCATTTTCTGGTTGGGAAAACTGTAACTCAGAAGAATTTAGTAATTCATTTGAGATCACTCAGCAGTAGAAAGGCAAGAGAACAATGCAGGAGCTCTGCCCTTTTGTTTTAATCTGTGATCTTCTCCCTGTTTTAACCAAATCTTCACAAAACGATTAGCAGAACAGCCTAAGGTATAATCTGGAGGACACTTGCTTGTGATTGGATCTACATAGGGGAGTGAGGTAGGGGACCATGGGATTTATAATCTCCACACTCAAGTGCTTTATAATCTTATGAAAATATAAATAAACATATCAGCCATATCAGCCCATCCGTCCCTCCCAAGTGTGAGGAAATGGTCACAATGGGTTTTGCCTACAGAATATCAGCAGCAACAGCCGCCACTACGCAACTATTTACTGAGCGGCCACTGTGGGAAGGTACTGCTGTTAGCATTGCTTATTTCCAGACCATCCCAAGGTTACTGAGTTCCTCTTAACCTTTCCTTAGATGTGTGTGCATTGTGCTTTGTCCCCTGAGGTGGACAACTCCTTGTCCAAGGGCAATTTGTTTGTAGCGGGAGGTGTTTTGAGGAGCGAGCAAACTCAAACCTGATGACCACATAACAACCACAAAAACCAACACAGCCACTTGAGGAAATCCCAAAAGTGTAAGGACACTTTTGAGACCTCATGGCTCCACTCAGGTCAAACATTTCAAGTGGTTGAACTTGGAACTTGGACTCAGAACTTTGTTTTCCCGGAAGGAAATTGATTGGCTGTTTAAATGGTCAATGGGTAAATATTGCAGAATAACAGCTGCAGCTCTCTGGGCTTTTGACACTTACGACTGATGGAAAATGCCATTTGTACCCCTTGATTTACATGTAAAAAACCCGGTGCAAAATGACAGCCAGAGGGTTTGTTTTGCTTTCTGCCTCTTCTAGCTGAATGGCATTTGAATCGAGGAGTTCCTGTGGCATAAAGGAAAGTGGCCTGGTCTCCTCTATACACTCTCCAGACCTATCACTGCACCCATGAAGTATTAAATATTCCTTTTGATCTTGGCCCCCTGAGAGCTGTATCCTAATTCCTCAAACTGCTCTCTAACAATTGGCTACCTCAACTTCCTATTTGTTCTTTGAGTTGTCAAAGCAGGCAGTATCAGAACTGGGGAGCTCAGAGTTTCTACGGGAAAACTAGGCTCACTGACAGCAGTCAGTTCCTCAGTGGCTCCAGTGGGAACCCATTTGGAGGAAGCTGTGTATCTTAGATGTCTGTGTGTCTTGACTACTTACCATTGGTCTAGTTTTTTTCTTACTTCTCTGGCCATACCTTCTGCCATCTTGGTGTTCCTCAGTGTTCTTTGGCAGAAATTCTTAACCAGGAATCTGTGAGCTCTGTGGCAGATGTTGGTGTTGCCACATTCATGTCTCCTGGGCTCTCACCTTTAGGGACAATCTGATGGCTTCTTACTGCAAATACCTGTACCCGTCTGTCTGCGAGTGTTCTCTGGCTACTGGGCCATGTTGTTCTTGGGCCTGCAGGGATAAGGGCTGGGTAGGGCCTGTGTCCTAGGTGAACAAAAGGGCCAGAGAATGAATGCCCCCAGGGGTGCCCTTCAACCAATGAGGGATGGTAAACAGCAGACAAATGCCTCAGTTTTCTTGTACCTAGGTGAGATTCTTCTAGGGCATGTTCCACAGGTTTCTCAGAGGGGCCCCAGAAGAATTGAGCCCCAGTTGCCCACCTGTTCATTGATGCACCTTTATTGGCTTTTCTCCTTTCCCTTGTCATTTGCTCATTTCTCTACTTACTCTCCATGTTTTCTGAGATCACCTCCCAAACAAATTTCTCACAGTCAAATCTTTGTCCTAGAGTCAGCTTTTGGAGGAAACAAAACTAAGGCTTCTGAAATGTCATGCAAAGTTATGTTTAAACTTGTGAATATGGAGAGCCTTCATCAACTTTTCAAAAGGGTCTGTGACCCCCAAAGAGGTCAATAACCAGTACCTAACTCCTTCTTCCCAGGTCTTCTCACCCACTCCTGAGATTCAGACACAGGGAGCATGTGCCTTCCAGATGTTACCCACTGGAAGTCTCACAAACATCTCACATTCCGGTCTGTTGTGGCTACTGTGCTGTGCCAACCAGAATCCCTATTACGATGGAAGGCCCCCCTCCATCAGCTACTGAGAAGGTTGTCAGCTTATGTCTCAGCTACTAGCCTTTTCCAGGAATTGCCATCAGCTGAAGGGAAACATATCACCCAAGGTTGGTGCATCCAATGGCTTGTTTATGTGAGTGAGTGGAGGCCTGGCTCCCTTGCCTTGACTCAAGGCAACTCTTCAGGGCTCTCCTGGCTCCAGAACTCCCTGTGAGTCTGGCTGAGGCCTTCCTGTGACTGTATCATAGGCACTTCCTCCCCCTGTCCCATCTTGCTTCCTTCCCCTTCTCCCAACAAGGGTCAATCCTGAGAGCACTTCCCAATAAACTTCCTGCATGCCAGTCTCCAAATAAGAGTCTGCTTCCTAAAGAACTATACCTGTGACAGCATCTGGGAATCATTTCTGCCTTCTCTCTTTTCTTACCCACCACCCCTGTATAATGAGTCACTCAGTCCATCAAAACTTGAGTCTTGTTGACTATGATTTAGGAGCATCTCTTGAGTCCTTCCACGGTCTCCTACTCCACTCTTATAGTCTCTTCAGTTATTTTCCAGATGTCTGTGACAGCCTCCTAACTGCTCCCAGACTTCTGTTTTGTTCCTCTCAAATATGTTCTTCCATTGCAAAACAGAGTGATCTTTCAAAAGAGCAAATCTGGTTGCTACGTTGTGTATGATCGTCCAATGACTTGCTATTGCCCTGAAGATAAAGTTCTTGATTATGACTCAGACCTTCGTAACCTCCATTCTTTATAGACCCCTCCAGCCTCATGTCTCCCCACTTCCTGCTGTGTGTGCTGTGCTCCAGCTAAACTGGCCAACTTGCTGTCTCATATTTCCCACAGTCTGGGGCCTTGGTGCCTGCTTCTCCCTCTGCTGATGGTTTTGCTCTTCCACCTTCACCCAACACACACACACACGTACACACATGTACACACACACACACGTTTGCACACACTGTTGCTCCTTTTTAGGTTTCTCAGACCCCAGTGCCCCTCCCAGTTGCCTCCACAGCTCCACTTTGGTGTTCCACAGTTGGAGCATTTTTAGGTTGGGTTTCTCAGAAGTAGACCCTGAAATGAGGATTCCTGGGGAAGTGATTTCTAGGAAGTGTTTCCAGGAATAGCAGTAGGGGAGTAGGGAAGCAGGAGACAGAAGGGGAGGAAACCAAACCAGGGTGGATTGGTTTCCTCCCACCATAATGGCAGGAAACCAAGCCATTATTAAGCCAGCTCCTCTAGAGGGTAGGTGTTATAGCTTTGTCTCAGTCCCAGAGGCTGAGCTCTGCAGGCAGTGAAGGCCACACCGCAGTACTGTTCCTAACAGGGCAAGGGAGCTAGAGTATTTACACATGTATTAGTCATTGGTTAAGAGAAGGGGAAAGGAAAGTCCCCAGGTACTTCTGGTTTTCTTTGATGCAGGCAAAGCAGGCTCTAGCAGCCTGAGGGCCACCCTTTGACAAAGACACTGGGGTGATCTCTGTGGGACGAAAGCACCTTGAGGGCAGGCAAGGTTCCAGGGAGGTGTGCTCCAGGGCTCTTACCACACCTGGCTGTAATGGCCTGTCAACTGCCTGTGGCCCCCTGCCCCTCCTTGTCCTATGAGGCAGTGAGATCTTGGCTGGCAGCATGAGTATTCACCATGGTAAACCTAGCACTGAGTAGGGGCTCAAATAGGTTTGTCAGATGAATGAATGAGTAGATGAACAGATGCATCACCAAATAGGTGGCTGAATAAATTCACCTTCTAACAGCAGCCTTCAAAACAGGAATCTTCTACAATGAGAACACTAGCAGACAGGTGCAACTTTCCTACATTTGAAAATACTTTGTCCTTTTTGGGAGAGAAGCATGCATACATTCATGGAAAAGAGGATCCTTTTCTTTTGCAGGGACCCATGAGGAAGCGGGTTTATATGCTTAATGCAGAGCACGTGTTACATAGAAGTCTCACTTTCCCAGTTAGAGAGGTCTGGTGCCGGCAGGCAGCAGGAATGTCAGGCCTCGCGATGAAAAAGCAATAGATAGCTCTGGATGCCTTCAAGTCTGAGGGCAGCCAGGAGCCATGGACTCTTAGCCCTAGAAATGACTGTGGAAAATAAATCCACCACCCTCATTGTTGCATTTCACACTGAGTGTGAAAGGAGTTAACTTCCTTGCTCAAAGCCATAGACCTGCTGCAGCTCTCAGAGTGACAAATGGCAGAGCCAGGTTATCAGCCAGAACTGGAAGCTCTCATCCTTTTCCCCTTCCCCTACTCTGATCTCATCACTTACTACAGCCCATTCACCTAATCTTCCTCCTTGTTGTTTCAATTCCTGCCCTTTCACAAAACAGTTTCCAAAATCAGCTTTACTGAGGTATGATTGACATAAAGTAAATGTGTCAATTTTAAACATCCAGTTCTAAGAGCTTCATCAAATTTACATACCCATATGTAGTATGTGTAACCACCAGAATAAAGATATAGAACAGTTCTATTGTCCTCCTAATTTTTCTTGTTCCATGTTTCATTTGCAGCCAACCCCACTCCAACCCCTGGCCCTAGGCAACCACTGATCTGCTTTCTGTCACTGTTGATTAGTTTTGTGTGTACTCAAATGTCACATAAATGAAATCCTACCATGTGTACATTTTTATGTTGTCTGGTTTCCTTCATTCAGCATAAATATTTGAGATTCATTCGTGCCATGGTGTTACCTGCCTCAGTAGTTTGTTCCTTTTTATTGCTGAGTAGGGTTTCATCGTATGGATGTACAAATGTCTGTTCATTTGTTCTCCTGTGGATAGATGTTTGGGTTGTTATTAGTTTTTTGCTATTATGGATAAAGCTGCTATGGATGTTCTTGTACAAGTCTTTATATGGACATATATTTTTGTTTCTTGTGGGTAAATATCTAGAAGTGGAATGAATGTCATATGGTGGGTGTATGTTTAACTTTATAAGAAACTGCCAAACTGGTTTCTAAAGTAGCTGTGCCATTTCACAGTCTCACTAGCAATGTAAGCAAGTTCTACTTGTTCCACATCCTTGTCAGCTCTTGATATTGTCAGACTTTTTACTTATAGCCACTCTAGTGGATATGCAGGAATATCTTGATTTGCATTTCAACTAATGATGATGAGCCACATTTTCATGAGTTTGTTGGTCATTTGTATTTTTCTTTTAAGAAAGTGTCTGTTAAAATATTTGCCCATTTTTTTTGTGGAAAAAAGACATAAACAGACACCTCTCAAAAGAAGACATACAAGTGACCAATAAACATATAAAAAATGTTCAATATCACTAATCATCAGAGAAAGGCAAATCAAAACCACAATGAGATACCATCTCACACCAGTCAGAATGGCTATTATTAAAAAGCCAAAAAAAAAAAAAATGACAGATGCTGGAGAGGCTGTGGAGAAAAAAGAATGCTTTTACACTGTTCATGGGAATGTAAATTAGTTCAACCACTGTGGAAAGCAGTTTGGAGATTTCTCCAGGAACTTAACACAGAACTACTGTTCAACTCAGCAATCTCACTACTGGGTATATAGCCAAAAGAATATATACTACCTTTTTGTTCCAAAAGAATATATACCACTTTTTGGTGTCATTTCACCAAAAAGACACATGTGCTTTCATGTTCACTATTCACAATAGCAAAAACGTGTAATCAACCAGGCACCCATCAATGGTGGATTGGATAAAGAAAATGTGGTATGTATACACCATAGAATACTATGTAGCTGTAAAAAAGAACAAGATCATGTCCTTTACAGGGGATATAGGTGGAGTTGGAGGCCATTATCCTAAGTGAATTAATGCAGGGACAGAAAACCAAATACTACATGTTCTCACTTATAAGTGGGAGCTAAGCATTGAGTACTCATGGACATAAAGGTGGCAACAATAGACACTGGGGACTACTAGAGGTGTGAAGAAAGGGAGGGGAACAAGGATTGAAAAAAACTACCTATTGGGTACTATGCTCAGTACTGGGGTGACAGGATCAACTGGACCCCAAACCTCAGCATCATGCAATATACCCATGTAGTAAACTTGCACATATATTCCCTGAATCTAAAATACAAATTAAAATTATTTAAAAAATTAAAATCAAATATAGTATCTGCCCATTTTTAATGGACTTGTTTGTGTTATTATTGAGTTGTAAGAGTTCTATATTCTGGATACAAGTCCTTTGCCAAATATAGGTATTGTAAGTATTTTCTCACCGTTTGTGGCTTGGCTTTTTCGTTTTCTTAAAGGTATTTTTTGAAAAGCCTAATATTTACATTTTGATATAGACCAATTTGTCTATTTTTTCTTTTATAGTCCATGCCTTTGGTTGTTATGACTTAGGAATCTTTGTCTACCGTAATGTCACAAATATTTTCTCACTTTTTTTCTAGAAATTTCATGAAGTTCGCTTTTATATTGGGGTCTGTGCTCCATTCTTGAAGCCCTTTAGTCTCCACAAACTCAAAGAGGATTTCCGTGCTGATGCCTGAGGGACTGATTCCATAGACTGAGTGGTGCAGGGGCAACAGTTTGCCAATAGGATTTGTCTCCTTTTTAGGTCCTCAGTGCACCTAGGATCAACCTCCAGTAGCACAAGTGTCACATCTCTGGAAATTGGAACTGCAGAGTAACATTTAACGCAGAGCTCCCAGAAGCTGTGGAGATCACTGCCTGTGTGACTGCAAGGGTAGTGGCTTGACCTTCCTGAGGCTGTTCTTTTGTCTGTAAAATGGGGATAACAAACCATCTCCTGCAGGACTGCTGCCAGGATGAAACCAGAGAGTGTATTATAAGAATGCTTAGCAGGTTTTACCCAGAGGAGGCCCTCACCAAGTAGCAGCTTCTCTTCCTGCCACTGCTGTTGCTGCTGTGCTGTCTCAGCATTATTTGAAGGCTACACAGATGGCCTGGCCTGAGTTTTCATAAAATTGTGTTGATGGCATGACTTGCTGGCTCTCTGCAAGCTCATTTGAACCTTTTTAAAAATAGGGCCCATGCTATATTAGGCAGGTCACTGCTTTGGTATGAAGGGACTTTTAGGGCCATGCTGATGAAGCGTGGCTCAGGAGAGGCCACCAGTCAGCCATGAGTCAGGACCTCTTTGGCATGCTTCTTGCAAGTGTTTTAAAAATGAGTCCACGTGGGAACTTTCTGTTTATTCTCAGGAACAGGAACAGATGGGAATTATGGGAAGGCCTTACTCTTTGCTGTGACACCTTATGTGGTCACATCATCTCCTCTTCAGCCTTCCCCAAAGTCAGAGCCTGAACTTTACATGAACTTCAACAGGGGAAATGGGAACAGAAGTGCTTAGGGATATATTTTAAGGCTTGTGGTTTTATGCTTTGGGCTTACTTTCCTCTTAAACTTTATCTGTGCAGCTGAATACACTTTCTTTCCAGAACTGCTTCTGAAAAACAATATTCTAATGCCAGGAATTCTGACTGGGAGTGTGGTTGAGTTGGTCCTGTGTACACAATGACAGCACACAAACCCATTAGTCAAGTGATGTCACCCTCTATGCCTCAGTTTTCTCACCTGTAAAATGGGAAAAGTAATAATATTATCTCATATTATTGGTTGTGAGGGTTGTATTGGTTACTACAAATAAAGTGTTTTGAAGAGTGCCAGCTACACGGTAATAAATCCTGTGTTATATTATTATTATTATTATTATTGGATTCTGTTTGAAATTGCCTTTTTTTCCCCTCTATGTGTGTATGCGTACACACTCCACTGGGCAGCTGGCTGAGTGTTTTGGAGGGGCTTATCTACACTTAACATTTTTCCTTTGATCAAATGAGTGTCTGTTTTCAAAGCCCTTGAGTAGCAGCTGATTAGCAACGAACAATAACCAGGATTCTTCTTAACCTTTATTTAATGTACTGAAATTCTCTTTGCTTCAGTGACATTTTGTGAGTCTTCCCCTCCCACAGCCTCCACAACTGTCCCTGGTCCCCAGACAATTTCTCCAGAGCTTCAGAAAGTTTTGGTTGAGCGTACCATAGGAACGTTAATTCCCGGGACTTGCACAGAGGTGAAAAGAACCTCTTCAGCATTCTCAGCACTATTTGTCCTCCACCTCTGTGCTCCCCTTCCTCCCCTGCCCCATTCACCAGATCTGTCACTCAAACCTAGCCCTCCTCCTCTTTATCCTCGAAAATGTTGTGCAAGCCAACATCCAGTCAAAGCAGTTGGAGAAGTGGAAAAAGTTTAAGTCTGTGTTGGGGGTGGGGCGGGAGAGGGAAGGGTTGTTGATTTAGTCCCACAGTGTGGTAGAAAAGTAAGAATGGACAAGCTCCGATGGAGAGAGTTGAGGTGTTAGCACTCTCACCCCATGCTGTATTCAGGAAAACATCCTCCGTGTGAAGAGAACAAGGGCTAAGGGTTGTGTTCCAGACTCAATTAGGATTCTTTAACCTAGGGTGGTAAAGCCAAAGGCTACCATCTTGCCCTGCTTCAGAAGTCACAGATCTCTCACCAAATATAAAGATGCCCAGTAGGGCTGGCTTCATGACCTTGCGAGCAGTGCTGTAGTAGCTCAGGGCTCCGTATTCAGAAAGGCCTCATGTGTGGGGTTTAATGCCCTGCATTTGCCGTCTTGAAATTCTTAATAATCTTATGGCTCAAGCCTGTAATCCCAGCACTTTGGGAGGCCGAGACGGGCGGATCACGAGGTCAGGAGATCGAGACCATGCTGACTAACACGGTGAAACCCCGTCTCTACTAAAAAATACAAAAAATTAGCCGGGCGAGGTGGCGGGCGCCTGTGGTCCCAGCTACTCGGGAGGCTGAGGCGGGAGAATGGCGTGAACCCAGGAGGCGGAGCTTGCAGTGAGCTGAGATCCGACCACTGCACTCCAGCCTGGGCGACAGAGGGAGACTCCGTCTCAAAAAAAAAAAAAAAAAGAAGAGTTCAATGGCACTGTGGAACACAATAGCACTTGGGATTTGGAGCATCAGTTTACTTGTGGTCCTGCCTTCTGCTGCCTCCCTGCTTCTTCAGAAAGGATACTTGGCCCATTGCTGTTCTGTCCCCACCCTGAGGCCCCACTTTTGTCCTCTGTTCTTGTAGGGGGCCTGGGTACAGGTGCAGGAAGGTTGGGTCTAGGAGCATGCATCCTGCCCGTCTTGCTGTGGGGCACAGCTGCAGCCACCTCTGCCCTGGGCTTGCAGTGCATGCCACATTTTGTGGGAGACTTGGCTGGGGTTGGCTATGGGTTGGTATGACAAGTTTATGGAAAGAGGAGCTGCCTGGCCCAACTTCCCTGTCCCCGGCTGGGGCATCATATGTTGGTCCGGCATCTGGCGGGAGGGTGAACTTGGCAGCCAGTGGGCTGTGAATGTATGCATGCATGCACTAAGTCACAAGGTGGAGGCCCCCACAGCTCCTCCATGCCCAAGAGAGTGTGCTATTAAATAACAAATGAAAAACACCAAGATAGGTCAAAAGAAAGACTGCAGAAGAAAGCATGAAGCTTTGTACTCAGGCATGGTTTTTTTTCTCTGTTTTTGTGTGAGGAGTCCTGCATTTTCATTTTGCACTGGGTTTAACAAATTATGTAGCTAGTTCTGGTGCCCATGTCTAAATGGTGTCCAGCTGGTTTTGGCTCATTCTTTCCCCAGGTTCCAGCTGGTGGCGAGGGAGAGGAAAGCATGGATGAGGCTCTCATACTGTCATAAATTGCCAGCTGGGGAGGGACGCACATCAGTTCCTCTCATACGTCATTGGCCAGAACCCAGTCTCACGGCCACATTTAAGTGCAAGGAACAAAAGAATATATAGTCTAGTGGAGTTCAGGAGGAAAAGGTGAATGCCAACATGGGTGAGCACTGGCTGTCTCTGCTGCATCCTCAATCCTGGTTCTCTTTTTGGTAATGACACTATCATCTGTTTAATCATGGAGGCCAGTCTTCTCTCGTGTCCTTATCCTTCATCTCTTTATGGCCAAGGTCTCCTCAGGCCTTCACAGTTTGATCTTTGCTTGTTTCTTTAATTTGTCCACTTCTATCCATCCCCACCTCCAACATCTTAGTCGAAGCTCCCACAGTCCTTCGGCAATTTCTAAACATTTTGATCATGCTCCACTATCATTAACACATTTTGAGCACAGACCCCAAATATACATAGTTTGTTTAGAAATAGCATCTATTTGCACCATTGTTTTTCTGAAGTTTAGATATTAACAAAGATTTTTTTTCCTTTTTCTTTAGAATAATATATTTTTACATTTTTCTTCATACTGCCACAGATGCCTATCTCATGCATTTTCTGGAATATGAGCCTCTCATGCTGGCCCCTCATACTGATGATTATTAGCCTAGAAATCTACAATAGACTTTGAGTTGTCCTTTTGTTTTGCTCTTATCCTCATCTAATTTCCTTCTTGTATCCAGGCATGCATTCATATGCAAATAGTCACTAGGAGACCAGTGTGTGCCAAGCACTATCTTTAGCAATGGAATATACAAGACTGATGAAGTTCCTGCCCACATGGAGCTTACTCTGGTGGAGGTGGTTGGGACACAAATAAATTAAATATGTCAGGTACTAGTGAGTGCTCCGGAAAAAAAAAATAATGCAAGGAAAAGGGAAAGAGAGTTGATAGAGATAGAAGTGGCAAGGTGCTCTTTTAGAGAAGACCTTGCTGATGAGGTGACATTTGAATCCTAGGTAAATGGAGGTTGAGGGCCACACATCATTCTGGGAAAGGATAATTGCATGCAGAGGGAACACTAACTGCAAATACCCTGCAGTGGGAACATGCTTAGCTTGGACATGGGACAGCAAGGAGGGGAGGCCAGTGGGCTGGAGCAGAGTGAGCGAGAGAGAAGTGTTAGGAGAGAGGCTTAGGGAGCCAGGCAGAGGCCATCTACCACAAGACCTTGTAGACTACAGTACAGACTTTGTGTTGTTTTCTGAGGATGACGGGAAGACACTGAAGTGTCTTGAGCAGAAAGAGGACATGATCAATTTTACACTTTAGAAGAATGACTGGCTGCTGTATGGAAAACAGACTGTGGAGGCAGGGGCTAGAGAATCAGTAGGAATGTCACTTGGGAAGTGGTTTCAGAGATCAGATGATGTGGACATCAATGATGGTGGGTTGAGCTAGGCTGGTGGCAGTGGGGGTGGGGGAAGTAGTCAGATTAAGTTGTATTTTAAGGGTAGGGTCAATTTGGATAATTTCTTCCTTATGCCCAAAACACCTTGTGATGGCTTTCTAGTGATGGCTTTCTTTATTACCTTTCTCAAGTAATAAAGTCCAAAATCCTTAACAGGACTTACAGGGCCCCAGGGACCCCCATGGCCCAGCCCCTTCCTACCTCTCTACCCAGCACAGTGTTCCTTCTTGGGTTCTGTATTCCAGCCCCTCTTTCTTGTGCTCAACCCACATAGTTCCCTCTACTGGAAATATTCTTCTCCTTCCCCTGGTCAACGCTGACTCTTTTTAAGATCTCATCATAATCATCAGTTTCTCTGAGGACAACTCTTTGATCTCCCTTCTGCTGGATGGCACCTCTCTAACTTTTCTATTGCTGCTCTCCCAGTGCCACATCCTCTCGCATTCTTCTTAGCTCTCCTTTACATTCCTTTGTGCAATTATGTGACTCTCTGTCTCCCCTAATAAACTGCAAACTTCCAGAGGGCTGCCACTCTATTGTTTTGGTGATTGTTCCTCCTGCCCCAGTGTAGTGCTAAGAGCATAGTAAGCTCAATCAGTATTGTTGCATGAAGATGCAAATGAGAAAGTGTGGCTGGAAGAAACAGAGAAGCTTCTTCAGGAGCACTGTGAATCAGTGTCATGGAGAACACCCTAAAATAGCTTGAGGGGAGAACGCTTTCAAGAGTACCGACTCTAATGATTGAATTGGCGCAGGCTTGTGCCCTAATATCGAGTATAAGGTAGTGCTGTAATCTTAGTTGAAGTCACAAGCTAACAAAGGACTGAAGCATACATTATAATTGGTGTTTTACTTATACCTCCAGTTGTGTGGGGCTGTGAGAAGAAAATAATTCATTCTTCCATCTATTGCCTTATCAAACACAATTTCTCAGATCTAGATGAGATCTAGATCTCACTCCTAGATGAAATCTCAGGCTGGTCCCATAGGTTTCAATCCCCATCAATCTCCAGTGCAATCTAGTTTCAGTAAATAAAATGTCCCATCCAGTCTAACCTGAAAACTTCAATCTTTTATTTAATTTCAGGCACCTTCTTTCCCCATGCCCCACGTCAGCCAACCTCTGATTGGGATGTATGCAGGGGAGAGGAGAGAATGGCCACAGTTGATGTCCTTTGTCTCTTTTTCTCCTTTCAGTGCCTGTTTCAGTTTCTAGCTACAATTTTCAGCCTGTCCATAGTTGATGTATAGGAAAGCTGAGTAGCCAGGGCAGGGAATCCCTCTCTAGGTTGGTGCAGTTATTACTGGCAAGGGAACATGCCGGTTCAAAGCTAACTCTTGTTTTGGTAGCTGTCATGGTCCCTCAGGGACTTTGCATTCCTGGGACTTTCTCACTAGTAGGCCTCTGATGAGGTTAAGCATCCTCTGGTTGGCTTCTCCAAGTCCTGGCTATGGGACAACTCATCCCTTGATGGGGTCAATTGCCCTACAAGTGGCCACTTTGGCAGAGCCCTCTTGGGATGGGTTGGTCTAGATCCCTTCCAAGGTCCACATCTGACTCAAGGGAAATGTGCATGCATTCTTGACCCTCCAGCACTGGAAGTGCTGGTGGTTCCCAGAACATTACCCCTCTTTATGCTGCTTCTGGGGCAACTGGGCAGTCACAGGCTAACACCTTCATATTTGCCCAGGAGGCAGTTCAATGGCTGCCTTTATGTCCTTCAAGCTTCAGGGAGCATAGGTCAGATTCTCGTGTGTTCTCTTAAAGCCCTTGTCACCTAATTTAGGTGAAGAGGAAATACCCTATTTTCCTCGGTCACAGCAGTGGTGAACACCAGCACTCCAATCCCTCTCTCCCTTTAACTTCAAATGAATATTTGGCTTCTCTTATATAGCAAGGAACTGGGTAAAAGACATAGTTTCCTTATAATTTATCATCCAAAAAAGTCACTTTTTTGGATTGTAGTTATTTTTTCACCTTATATATAAACTTTTTAATGAAGTGTGATATTCATACAGCAAAGTGGACAAATCACAAGTGTACCGCTTGATGAAGGCTCACAAAATGAGCATGTGTGTGTAATCAACACTTAGATCAAAAAAGCAGAACATTCTCAGCACCCCAAAAGCCCCCTTGTAGTCCTGCCAGTCACTTCCCTTCTCTCAAGTGGAACCACTATCCCAACTTCTTCAGACTACAGATTTATTTTGAAAACTAGAAACATTTTGAGAGTGAAAGGGGACTTGTGGGTACTTGCCCCTCAAAATGGCCACCATCAATCCCTTCTCTTCCTATAAACATATGCTATGGTTCCATTAAGATATGGTAACCATTCTTACATCCCATTGAATGTGGGCCGGACTCTGACTGCTTTGACCTATAGAATATTGCAGTATGATGCCTTTCCAGTTGTGGTCCAGCCTTGACCCATAGTCTTCATGCAGAAAGTCAAGGCTACTCTGCAGAAGAGAGGGGCCATGTGAAAGGAACACTGGGCTCCAGATATGTGAGTGAAGAAGCCAATCTTGAATGTTCAGCCCTGTGAAGTCGTCAGATGACTCCTGCCCCAGCTTCCACCTGACTACAAATGCTGAGATTCTCACTCTTGGATCTTTTATTTTAACTGACTGTATTGGTTTTCAATCCAGAAAGGTCAATGAAGAAAATTCCTTCTGGCAGGTACAAATCAAAAGAAAGGTATAAAAAAAAGAATCATGAAAGATTTAAGCATTAAAATATATATTTTTGCATAGTTTAATCTTTTTCTGTTGGACTTCTGTCCCACATACTCAATCGCACTGTGTGTGAGTAGAATAAACTATGATCTGAATAATTTACAAATGTTCTTAATTCTAAAAAATTAAGAATACCACTATCATTGATGATAAATTAGCTTAGCATTTTCAAAGCAATGCATTTTACACTTATGTACTTATTTTAAATGATTTTAGAATTGACTTAAAAATAAAGGGAAATTTGTCACCCTTAGATCTTTAAGCAGAAAGTGGCTTTGGTCCCCAGCTCCTAGAACCCATTCAAGTGCAGGCAATGTAACCACCTACCACGGAATTACTCACTAACTCTTTTATTCTTTTCCCCAGATGTTTTCTCTCTCCTGAAATAAGCCTTGACTCTATTTGATCTGCAGAGCCTTGGCATGAATAATATTTTATGTTTCTTCTGTGAAGTAAAAAGGCAAGTCTTGTTGACTGATGGTGATTAACCATAATAAAGATGCCTCAGTCATAACATGAACATTGAATATAGGATATCATCTGCATAGAAGCAGACCAAAGTCATCCAAATGACAGACTGTGATATGAAGCTCAGTGATGCCAGGCTTCTGTGTGAAGACTCAGATGCTCAAAAAGTAACAGAGAAGCTCTAGAAAGGTTATTTGTGCCTCCATTATGGAAACCTCTTCTGAGCTTGGGGAAATGTTATGGGAGAAATGCAAACAAAGAGCGCCTGCAGTCTCTGTTCTGGCTCTTTCTACTTCCCCTCTGTCTTCCCAAGGTAAATAGCTGATGGGCTGCCAGACAAATACTTTCAGAGTACTCAAGGACAGAGCAGACTAAGAAAGGCTTAGCCAAAGCTGGACAGGGACCAATAATAGAATCATTTCTACTCATCCTTTGGAGAAGAACCATTTCTCCTTTCTGCAAACTAAGAGTGGGTCTTTCGTTTGTTGGTCTTGACATGAGGTGGTAATATCTCTAGGTCTGACTCCCAATTTTTCTCTTGGAATTGAGCCTTCTTTTATATAACTATTTTATTCAAAACAATATAAGAAATGCAGATTAATTAGAGGAGAAATAGGCAAAATAGAGACATGATATCAGCAATTATGGGATCTGTCCTTCCATATTGTCAAGCGTGAGATGCAATATCAATCTTTATTCACTTTTACTATTGGCATTTTGAATTCATGACCATATAACTTGGAACTTTCTTTTATTTGAACTTCAGGACTTATCATTTACCAATATTTACATGCCTACAAAATGTGACTGTAACAGGTCATATCCCAGGAAAGGGGCAATTTACATCCAAAGTTCATTTGGCATTTTATCATTGGTTACACTTTCTAGAGGGCAGATAAATACTTTGCCCACACTGCATCAATGATTTGAAGTATTGTGATTGCTCAGGGTGCCTGTTGGATCATGTATATTTATACTCTATGACATGTTTCACCTATTTTCCTCTAATCCTTTATAAGTAATTCCTTCTGAGAGGAGGGAATATGTTCTGGAAGACGTTCCAGAAATGTGAAGAACATGGAAGAAAGGAAAAAGAAATTAATAAAATATGTTTCATTTGTCTATTGCTATATAATAAACCACAATGAAACTTAATCGCTCAAAACAACAATGATTTATTATATTTCATGATTCTGTGGGTTGGTTGGACTTAGCTGGGCAGTTCTTCTGCTCTTTGTGGTGTTAGTTGAAGTCACTCATGTAACTGTAGTCAGGTAATGATAGGGCTGGAGATGTCAGTTTAGAAGCTTTGGCTCTTTTCCACATGACCTCTTTGCGTTGTTAGCTTGGACTTCCTTATAGCATAGTGGTCTCAGGGTTCTAAGAACATGAAAATAGAAGGTGCCAAATTCCTTAAGGGCTAGGCCAAATACTGCAGAATTAAACCACATCAATTTTACAGCATGTTATTGGTCGAAACAAGTCACAAGGCCATCATAGATTCAACAGCAGGGGAAATAGATTCCACTTAAGTGAAAGCAAGATCATGTACATTCAGTATCAGATGAATAAATAATTGACAGACATCTTTAGTGACAATATACCAACAATGAGAAATTAAAAACATAAAGAAATGGTAAAGAAACTTTAAAAACAACAACACAGACATTGAAGAAATTCCAAGAATATAATAAGAATATTCTTCAAATATTCATTTGTGTGTGCATCCTCAACATTTAGCATAGTGTCTGGCATATAGAAGATTCTTAGTTAATGATTGTTAAATGCATGAATTGGATAAAGCTACTGTGGCAGAAACTGGCTATTAACCAAACTGATTCTTATTTTTTCTGGGCACATAGAGAGATTATCCTTCCCATCCTCCCTTGTGGTTATGAATGGCCTGTAATTTCTAGTTGATGGAACTGAATGGAAGCACTATGTCCAGGTCTGACTCATAGAATCCTATCACATGTTATTCTTCATTTCTTCATGTTCTTTTCCCCGTATGGATTCCTGGAATGGAAACAACCTCCAGGGTGACCTTGGAAGCCACTTTGAATATAGTTGAGCAACAAGATAGAAGGAGCCCGGATCCCTGAATCACCACTTGGAGGAGTCCCACCTGAATAGGAAAACCCATACTGCATGGTTATATTAGCAACGAATAACCTCGTTTGTGTGCAGCCAGTGAAATCTGGGCTTTTTTGTTGTTATAGCAGCCAGTGTTATCTAAAACAACACATGTCTATTTCTCAACCATCCTACAGTTTCAAGGACTACAATAAAGTTCAAATTTATTAGAACTGATATTGTAGTAACATATATAGGTAGTAACACCTCTAGGTTTGATTCCCAATTTTTCTCTTGGAATTGATTCTTCTTGTATAGTTATCATTTTTTCAAAATAGCATAAGAAATGCAGATTAACTGTAGGAGAAACAGGCAAAATAGAGACAGGATATCAGCAGTTATAGGATCTATCCTTCCATATTGTCAAATATGAGATGTTATACCAATCCTTGTTCACTTTTACTATTGGCATTCTGAATCCGTGACCATACCACTTAGAAGTTTCTCTTATAAGAACTACAGAACTTATAATTTATCAATAGTTGACAAGTAATAACTTATCATTTATCACTCCAGTTGATACAGTGAAACATATGCTTAGAACCACACTGTGGTAGACAGACTTCTAAATGGCTCCTATTGATTCTCACTCCTTGGAATTCACATCCATGTATAATCCTCTTACCTTGAGTGTTAACTGGATCCAATGACTATTTTCTATCCAGTAGAATATGGCAAAGATGATGAGAGGTCAATTCCATGATTATGCTACAGAAGGTTGTGACTTTCCTTTTGCTAGCAGACTCTCTTTCTAGCTGGCCTTGATGAAGCTGTCATGTTGGAAAGGCCTGTGTGGCAAGAAATTGAGGATGACCTCTGAGCAACAGCCAGGGAGGAACTGAGGCCCTCAGTTCAACAGCCCTTAAGGAATTGGAGTCTGCCAGCAAATATATATATATATATGAGTTTGGAAACGGATCCTTCTCCAGTTGAACCTTGAGATGAGACTATAGCCTTGGCCAATACCTTGATGATAGACTCATGAGATACTCTAAAATAGAGGACCCAACTAAGTTGTGCCCAGATTTCTGATCTATGAAAATGGTGAGATAATAAATGTGTTGTTTTAAGCTTCTAAAATTTGGGGCAATTTATAATGCAACAATAGGCAACTAATACACCCGCAAACCTGGATTTTAATCTGGGGTTTACCTGTAATCTATCGACACTGGCAACCTTCTAGTTTCAAGTAGATAATCTTAGAGATAAATGCATGTTGAACTGTTTCTGGCAGCCATGTGCATTTTTAAACCATGAACTTCTGGAAAAACTGCCCTATCTTACCTTCTGGTTACCTAATCCATTATTCAGTGTGATGAAACCACTACATGTTTGTTTAAAATCTTATTGATATTTGAAATTGCTTCTGAAAAAGGAAAAAAAAACAGGGAGAGGCAGACAGAACTAAAACAGGAGTGTCGTGTTCCAGATTACCATGGCTGGAGAAACCTGGAACTTTCTCCATTCACATGAAAAAGAGAAAAAAACAACAGATGCTCAAAGAGTAATAGAGAATCTCATCTCTAGAAAAGTTATTTGTGCCTTCATCACAATCAGTTGCCCAGTTTCAGGAGATGAGTTAGGGTGAGTATAAAGAACATAAAGCAGCCTGTTAATGAAAGAGAGGATAAGAGAAGTAAACACATTTGGAAAGTCTGACGGCAATGGATTCACAGCCCTTCAAGCCAACTGTTGATGAAAGCTGAAGAGAAGCTGAACCTTCAGGATAGAGTTTGAACAATTAGTTGTTCAATTAACTACCTACTGACCCCCAATGCTGAAGCCATGTCACTCACCATCTCTCATAGTGCTTATAATTACTGATTCTTTTCCCTGTAATTAGAAATATTATTTTGTTTCCATGTCTCCATTGAAAGCCTTACCTGTGTGTGGGTGGGCATGTGGAGGGAGCTAGAACACAAGGACCACATGATTTCAAGGAACACAAGGACCACATGATTTCAAAAAACACAAGGTGGGGGCATATTTCATAGTGGAAGTGGAAAATTGGGTGTTTAAAAAGCAAATTCAAGTCCTGTTGCACTCATTGATGTTAGCTACCTGGTCCCAGAAGGCATTTTACCAGGACCCCTGATTTAACCTCTCTGCATAATTTAAATATCTTCATCTCAATAAAAAAATTAAGATAGTTGAAGCCTAAGGTCTATGCTGCCCTAATGTTTTGACTCAGTGATTCTGACAGTGGAAATTCAGGCCAGAAGAAAAACCTATTTAGAAACTTTCCTTAAAAGAAGAGAGATGGCTGATTGGAGGAAAAAAATTATAATTAACTTGAATGATGTTGCTGTAGGGTAAGTTAAAAATATGCTAAATGATGAAGACTCACTTTAACTGTGCCCTTAATGTAACCCTGATATCATTCTTGTTTGGCTGAGCAAAACAGAACTTTCCCAGTTCTGACAGCTGAACCTAGTTCTAAGAAAAGATCAACTGGAATCAACTTTTTTCCCCAGTGACTTGTCATTTCTCAAGTGCTGAGTCACTTGGAAGAGACTGAGGGTGCTGAAAATATCCAATACACCAGGCTAAGTCCTTTCTTAATTTGACACTCATCTATGAGCAGATCCCAACATGAGCTGTATTTCCAAAAATATTTTGTTGAAGTGTGTTATGGATCTCTTTATATTGCAACTTTACCCATGTGCCTTAAAAAAAGATTCATGGTCATACTATTGTATTTTTCTCTCAGTTTTGATTTCTACTTCTCCAAACAGCCCATTTTCACCTGATATTTAGACGTATAAATGTCTTTTAGTGTTTATATTCAGGTGGTCAACAAGTATTGAACTATTGATGCTCCTCAAGGGACCCATTCTTGTTTCTCTTCTCTCTACATTCAGCGTACATTCCATGACTTATTTTATCCCATGGTTTCATTGACAATCTATGTGCAGATATCTTCTACAGGTATACCTTGTTTTATTGAGCTTTACTTTATTGTGCTTCACAGATATTGCATTTTTTACAAATTAAAGTTTGTGGCAGCTCTGCCTCAAACAATCTACTGGCACTATTTTGCCAACATATGTGCTCACCTCATGTCTCTGTGTCACATTTTGGCAATTCTCACAATATTTTAAACTCTTTTATTATTATTATATCTGTTAAGATGTTCTGTGATCAGTGATCCTTAATGTTACCATTATAATTGTTTTGGTATGCCATGAACCATGCCCATATAAGATAGTGAACTTAATTGATCAATGTTATGTATATTCTCACTGTTCCACTGACCTGTCATTCTCTGGTCTCTCTCCTTTTCCTCAGGCCTCCCTATTCTCAGAGACATACTAATATTAAAATTAGGTCAATTAGTAACTCCACAATGGCCTCTAAGTGTTCAAGTGAAAAGTCGCACATCTCTCACTAAATCAAAAGCTAGAAATTATCAAGCTTAGTGAGGAAGGCATGTCAAAAGCTGAGATGGGTTGAAAGCTAGATCTTTTGTACCAAACAGTTAGCTGAGTTGTGAATGCAAAGGAAAAGTTCTTGAAGGAAGTTAAAATTGCCACTCCAGTGAATACACGAATGATGAGAAAGCCAAATTGCTGATATGAAGAAAGTTTTAGTGGTCTGGATAGAAGGTCAAATTAGTCACAACATTCCCTTAAGCCAAAGTCTAATCCAGAGCAAGGCCCTAACTCTCTCTTCAATTCTATGAAGGCTGAGAGAGGTGAAGAAGCTGCAGAGGAAACGTTTGAAGCTACCAGATGTTGGTTCATGAGGTTTAAGGAAAGGAGTCATCTCCATAATATAAAAGTGCAAGGTGAGGCAGCAGGTGCTGATGTGGAAGCTGCAGCAAGTTATCCAGAAGATTTAGCTAAGATCATTGATGAGGGTGGCTACATTACACAACAGGTTTTCAATGTAAACAAAATAGCCTTCTTTTCTAAGATGACATCATCCAGGACTTTCATAGCTAGGAAGGAAAAGTCAATTCCTGGCTTCAAAGCTTAAAAGGACAAACTAATTTTCTTGTTAGGGGCTAATGCAGCTGGTGACTTTAAAGTTAAAGTCATTGCTCATTTAGCCTTAAGGATTAGGCTAAATCTACTCTGCCTGAAAAATTTTAGCCCACTGTTGAGACCTACTGCTCAGGAAAAAATATTTATTTTAAAATATTACTGCTTTTTGATGATTCTCCTGCTCACCCAAGGGCTCTGATGGAAATGTACCAGGAGATTAATGTTGCTTTCATGCCTGCTAACTTAACCTCCATTCTGCAGCCCATGGATCAAGGAGGAATTTTGACTATCAAGCCTTATTATTTAAAAAACACATATAGTAAGGTTATAGCTACCATACATAGTGATTCCTCTGACAAATCTGGTCAAAGTAAATTGAAAACCTTCTGGAAAAGATCCACCATTCTAGATGCTATTAAGAAAACTTACGATTCATGGGAGGAGGTCAATCATAATAGTAATGTCAAAAGGAGGTTAAAAGAAGTTTATTCCAACCCTCATGGATGGCTTTGAGGGGTTCGAAACTCCAGTGGAGGAAGTAACTGTAGATGTGGTGGAAATAGCAAGACAACCAAAATTAGAAGTGGAGCCTGAAGGTGTGACTGAATTGCTACAATCTTATGATAAAACTTTAACAGATGAGGAGTTGTTTCTTATCAATGAGCAAAGAAAGCAGTTTCTTGGGATGAAATCTACTCCTGGTGGGGATGCTGTGAACACTTCTGACATGACAACAAGGGATTTAGAATATTTTCTAAACTTAGTTAACAAAGCAGCAGCAGGATTTTAGAGAATTGACTCCAATTTTAAAAGAATTTCTACCGTGGGTAAAATGCTATCAAACAGCATTGCATGCTACAGAGAAATATTTCATGAAATGAAAAGTCAGATGATCCAGCAAACTTCAGTGCTGTTTTAAGAAATTGTCATAGCCACCCAATCTTCAGCAACCACCATTGTGATCAGTCAGCAGTCATCAATATTGAGGCAAGACTCTCCACCAGCAAAAAGATTAGGATTTCCCAAAGGTTGAGATGATTGTTAGCATTTCTTTTAGCAATAAAGTGTTTTAAATTAAGGTATATACATCACTTTTTAGGCATAATGCTATTGCACATTTAATAGACTACTCTGTAACGTAAACATAACTTTTATATGCACTGTGAAGCCAAAAAAATTCATGTAACCTGCTTTATTGTGGTGGCCTGGAATGGAACCCGCAATCTCTCTGAGGTATGACCATAGATGTATCTCTCCTCTTACATATGTTAAAATGTACCTCCACTTTAATGTACCTTCTCCAGGTCCCTTGAACTTGATATGCCCCAAAGCAGAATTCATCATCTGTCCATTCAACCTCCCTTTCCTGACTTCTCTATTTTGGTTAATGGTGCCATCTTTGGCCAGGTTGTCACCCAAGACTCTTCCTTTTCCCTTATTCTTTACACCCATTTCCCACACTCTGGCAGTTTTTCTTTTAATCATTTCCTGATTATGTCATCTCCTCCACTCTTGTTTATTTGTTCCAACCCTTATCACCTCTGACCTGCATTATTTCTTGTTTTTTTTTTTTTTTTTTTTTTTCCAGTTTTTTATTTCCATAGGTTTTTGGGGAACAGGGGGCATTTGGTCACATGAGTAAGTTCTTTAGTGGTGATTTGTGCGATTTTGGTGCACCCATCACCAGAGCAGTATACACTGAACCCAATTTGCAGTCTTTTATTCCTCACCCCCTTCCCACCCTTTCCCCCGAGTACCCAAAGTCCATTGTGTCATTCTTTATTCTTATGTCTTTGCATCCTCATAGCTTAGCTCCCATTTATGAGTGAGAACATACAATGTTTGGTTTTCCATTCCTGAGTTACTTCACTTAGAATAATAGTCTCCAATCCCAACCAGCTTGCAGCAAATGCCATTAATTCATTCCTTTTTATGACTGAGTAGTATTCCATTATATATATATATGTGTATGTATCACTTTGTCTGCTAATTGATTGATGGGCATTTGGGTTGGTTCCACATTTTTGCGATTACGAATTGTGCTGCTGTAAACTTGTGTGTGCAAGTATCTTTTTCATATAATGACTTATTTTCCCCTGGGTGGATACCCAGTAGTGGGATTGCTGGATTAAATGGTAGTATTACTTTTAGTTCTTTAAGAAATTGCCACACTGCTTTTCCATAGTGGTTGGACTAGTTTACATTCCCACCAGCAATGCAGAAGCGTTCCTTTTTCACCGCATCCATGCCAACATCTATTGTTTTTTGATATTTTGATTAAGGCCATTCTTGCAGGAGTAAGGTGGTATTGCATTGTGGTTTTCATTTGCATTCCTCTGATCATTAGTGATGTTGAGGATTTTTTCATATGTTTGTTGGCCATTTGTATATCTTCTTTTGAGAATTGTCTATTCGTGTCCTTAGCCCACTTTTTGATGGGATAGTTTGTTTTCTTCTTACTAATTTGTTTGAGTTCGTTGTAGTTTCTGGATATTAGTCCTTTGTCAGATGTATAGATTGTGAAGATTTTCTCCCACTCTGTGGGTTGTCTATTTACTGTGCTGACTGTAGAGTTTTGCCATGCAAAAACTCTTTAGTTTAATTAAGTCCCACCTATGTTACTTTTATTGCATTTGCTTTTGGGTTTTTGACCTGTATTATTTCAGTGAACTCTTAGGCTTGCCCAGACCACATACTTCAGACTGAGGGTAAAAATCAGGGCTAGAATATCTGTCACAAAACTGCCTTTATCTTGCTCTGTCCCAAACTTTCTGCTAGAATTCCAGATCAGCTCAATGGGTTCATATGATGTTGACATTCTTCAGAGAGCATTTCACATGCAACTGAAGACCTTCTTTGCTTCTTCTTCTTGGTTTCTACACAAGAATTGTGTAGTCTTCTTTGCCACTACACAAAAGTTGTCATTTTCCTATTTCTGTGCTTTGGCTTGCTCTAGTGATAATGCATTGTCATTGTTGTTAAAAAAAACAAAAAAACAAAAACAAAAACAAAAAAAACCCAACCCAGCAGTGACCTCACTGCTGGTGATATCGACAAATGCTGAAGTCCTAGCCCACTAAGCCTATTGAAGTGTGGCCATTGCTCCTGATGCCAGAACCAAGGGCATTGCTCACCATCTTTGTGGAGATTCTGGACGCTAATGCTGCTGAAGGCCAAGTTCTTGCTGCCCCATGAGTATTTTAGTGAACCAGATCCTTTTTAAGACTTTACATTTTCCTTAATGTAGACCTCTAACCTTCAGACTTGGGTATGACTCTATGGAGTGTGAGACAGAAAGCAATCAAGAAACAGACTGATCTTTCCTTATAATCATTATCCTCCCCTTACAATTTTGTCCTATTTTTATTTAATAAACTTGGCACATCTATTCTTTTTTAAAATTTTTTCCTTAAGGGTAGGTGTTTCCCAGGATGCACTTCAATCCCTCAAAGGTATCCTAGGTCAAATAGTCCCAACCCCTTCTACAGTCCTCCAAGAAAGCAGACCTGAACAATGGAATAACATAGTCTATGCTCAATCAGGGAAGCTTGGGAACACCCCATCACTCTCCACAGTGTTGAGAGTCATTGTTCTAAAGATCAAAACAGCCCATATTTTTTTATGTCCCTGATTAAAAGTATATCCAAATTAAAATCCTCAGTGGCTTCTCAATGCCTAAAGAACAGTGTAAAGTCTTCAAAAAAGTATATAAAACTCTTCAGAATCCAGTTGTAGCCTTCTTATCCAGCATTGCTCATGAAACCAGAAAAAGTTCCCAACACAAAAGGTGCCTTGATCATTGTGCGTTTGTCCGTGAACTACCTGTAATATCACAAAGAGATTAAGAGTGTGAGCTATTGGCTCAAACAGGTCAAGATTCAAGTCCTGCCTCTGCCTTTACTACCTGTGCGATTTTAAGAAAGTTACTTAACCTCTCTGAGCCTTAATTTACGTATCTGTAAAATGAGGATAATAATATTCCCTTTTATGTGGGGAATACATGAAATTTATTCATTTATTTATTGCCATGAGGAATAAGTGCAATTGAAATAAATGCATATAAGGGCAATTCCTGATGCATGAAAATCACCATTAACACAATAAATAATAACCAGTGTGATTACCTGAAATACTCTACTACTTTTCATCTTCTTTAACTGCTGAGCAATTATTTATTCTTCATGATCCAATGAAGCAGACTTATCACAATAGTCAAAATATGGAAACAACCTGAGAGTAAACAAAATATGGCATATCCATATGATGGAATATTACTCACTCATAAAAAGGAATGAGGTATTGATACATGCTACAACATGAAAGACCTTGAAAACATTAAGCTAACTTAAAGGACCCAAACACAAAGGCCACATATTTAATGATTCCATTTATATGAAATGTCCAGAAAAGGCAAATCCATAAAGACAGAATGTAAATTAGTGGTTACCAGAGCCTGCGGTGAGAGAGAAATGGGAAATGACTGCTAATGAGCACGGGATTTGTTTGGGGATGTTGGAAATGTTCTGGAATTATTACAGAATTATCTATAATATGTAGAGGTGATGGTTGTACAATTTGGTGAATATACTAAAAACCACTGTATTGAGTAGCATTTTAAAAGGATACATTTATGGAATGTAAATTTTATCTTAATTTTTAAAAACAAACAAATAGACTCAATTGAAATACCACTTCCTTTTTGAAGCCCTACCCAGACATAGTCACTCCATATTCTGTGTCCCCAAGGATCTTGATACTCACCCTTTCACAGCATTAATCCAGTAATTACTTGGCTTACATGACTATTGCCCTCATTAAACTTTAAGCTCCCTAAGGGCAGAGGTGCTACATGTCTGGAATTTGTCTGCTTAACATATTTTGTTTTGAGAACTGTCCCTTCCCTGCCTGTCTGGCTGCCAATTATAATGTCCCATTTCTTTCAACGGCTTGACACAAGATCTTGCCTAGCCTACTTGACTTCTCTATCCCACTGGCCGTAGTAATTGGTTTAGGGATGAACATGTGACCCAAACCAGGCCAATTATTGTTCAGCGCTTTCATTGGAATTGTAAACTGTAAGAGCCATGTAAGTAGACAGTAAAAGTGCCTGCCTTTGATAGGCAGTCATCGATATAGCTGTGTTAGAATGAAGCCAGGGTAAAGGAATACAGGGCTGAGTTGAGCAGCTGTGACAGGTATTCTACCCCCAGACTTTTTGGCCACCTAAGACAGTTGATTCCCATTTTTACTTAAAATAGTTTGAGTTGAGATTCAGCTACTTGTAATGGAAGGAGTTTCAATACAAGAAAGTTATATATAATAGGTACTGTGCCTTAGTGTTCAACACAGCTACCTTAGTGCCTGTAAGGAGTAGGATCTCAAACATCATTTTCAGATGAGTATAGGATGCTGTTCTCAAACCCCTCTTTCCTTTCTACTCACTGTAAGAAGAATGGGGAAATTTTTAGTAGCAATCATAGTTTCTGTCTTTCATTTTCTTTTGTCCATGCACCACACTCCCTGACTTGGGAGAAGTAGAGGAAGAGAGTGCAGTATTTCTTAAAGTTTTAGCATTATTTAAAGGCTTTCAATGTGAGAAATCAGAGGAGCATGCTTCCTTTTCTCTCCTCATTGCAAATACTTCCCTTTGCTCTCCCTCTTCTAACCCCTTCTCTCTTCTGCTCAACCCCATCTGTGGTTATAGAGATAGGAATTTTGCTTCTCTTGAAGGAGGTGAACAGGAAAAAGTTGTCCACTGTCTGGAATTCTTCATTCTCACAATTTCTTAATATTCTGCTTATACACTGTCATCTTTCTACAGGGACCATCTTGCATCCTGTGATGGATAATACATTCTGGTGTTCTCCACATTCTACCAGCATCTACACAGGACAGTTTGGTAATGCCCTCCCAAAAATAGGCCTACAAATCCCACTCACTAAGTAGAATTTCTAGGGACCACAAATCATCTACTATTTCTCCACAAGTTCTACTCTCCAATACTGCCATTATCTCATGTCACAAGTAGAAGAAATAATATTTAATTATGGATACTTTCAATTGCCTTCTCTGTGCCTCCTGGGGGGAAGACTCCATTGCTTTCTTGATTCTGGGGCCTCTGCCAGCTACTTAGGTAAGGAGGGGTGGAAAGAAGAACGACAGCACTATTTGTGAGTACAGATGAGGTAGGATGAGAGCAGGGTAAGGGAGAGAGTAAGACAAACCAGCATAAGGAAAAGGGATAGAATGGGGAGGGGTGGTAAGAGAAAAAGACAGATTTTGGAAGAGCAGTGTGTAAATTAGATATTAATTAGTCTTTCTATATGTTTCCTGATGTAATTCCCCCATCACCACCATCTCAAGAGATCGCCAGTGCTTTTAAAGGCTTTGGCAATTACATTTTTGTTTATTTTGGATATATCACAGTGCTGAGACAAAGACAGGCCTCAAGGCAGTCCAATTCTATTTGGGTTACACTTAAAACAATCAGGTTACCGCAGGCTACAGGGTAAATGACCAGTTCCTCTCCAGGGGAGCCAAATTGTGATTGAGATGAATATAATTTACATAATTTTCTCATTTAACAATTTTGATAGTTGTCTTTATCATTTAATTTAAGAATTCAGAAAAAAAAATCAGGGTTAGAGCCAAACTACCTGTGTTCAAATGCTCATTTTCCACTTAGTAATTGTGAAAGGTTGAGCAAAGTATTCCAACTCTCCAAGCCTCAATTTCTTCATACAGAAAACTGAAAAATAGTTTATCTCACAAAGGGCTGTTGTGGGAATTAAATGAGTTAAAATATGTAAAGAGCTTCGAACATTTCTTGGCACATAGTAAGAACTCTATAAAAATTAGCTATCATAGTGCTTTTAGCTAGCTTCCAAAATAGATAACTCAGTTCAATGCATACAAAAGGCATTGAAAGTCGCACACACAATATATATACATGGATATGGTGTGTATACACATCTCTGTACACACTATATATGTATACATACATATATGTGTGCATACTATATATACTGTATACATACTCTATATTTGTGTATGTATACAAAGTATGAGCTTTGGTGTGAAACAGGCCTCAAAAATTGGTTGATCCCCACAAAAAGTACGTATACACATCTCTATGTATATGCATATATATATATATATATACACACACACACACACACAGAGGGAGAGGTGTGATACGTTAGTAATTACCCTCAAGAGATAGCTCCAATATTTATTTATTCATTCATCCAAGTTATTTGTAGAACAACTACCATGATCCTATCTACAATGGCAAGACTGTAAGTACCAGCATACCAAGTGTTGCAATTGCTGAGGTCAGCACCATCTCAGAACTTAGAAAACACTTCATGATGTTATCAGAAACACAAAGGATGATGAAGTGAGATGATTTGCCCAGAGCCGTATGTTTCACCTGCACAATTTTGAATACAGCAGGTCAATTTGCTAGCCCTTTATTCTCTCTGCTTTTCCACCTGTGCAATGGAAATGATCACAGCAGCTTCATAAAGGGATTCTGAAGATTTGTGAGTTAAATATGAACTCTTGCTGGCTCAAGGATCATCCTCCACATTCCCTAAAATAACCTTGATTTTAAGGTAGAGGGATAATGACAGAGGGCACATTTTCTATGTGCCTTCCATAGGTGTTACAGTCACATCCTGTTTTCTATTAGCACTCGTTTTGGAGTGCCCTTGGAACTCACCTGCTTGTTCTGTAGTTGAGGTGGACTCTTCTGGGGACTGGAAAGCTACAATGAAAACTCAAGGGTGAGCACAGGAAAACAGGAATGAGAATTCTGCAAACTATCGATGTGCTGAAGGCCACTTTAATAATGTATGTGTGGAAGAAAACCAATCATATACTCCTCTGGCACATGAACTCTTTGTTTATCACCATTCTGTCTCTTGAAGTGTTTGCAAAAATATATGTGAAGGCCTTGTGTACTCAAAATTTTTGCTTCTGCCTGGTTAGATCCAGGGCAGCTGCCAGCCCCGGTTTATTCAGAATTAGACTTAAACCTATGATAGTGAAGGTGGGGAATGAAAAATAAGAATTATCTTTATAAAATCTTGACTGCAGCATCCTCCTGAAAAGATTATATCTGGGAGAGCACAATCAATGCTGCTTTTGCAATTTCACACCTGTATTGGATATTTTGTATGGGAAAGGGTGGTATCTATGGTGAAACAAACCCATGGTCTCTTTCTGCTTTCAAACAATCCTCCTGCTGTTGCCTCTTGTCTTCCCAAAAGGACATCTCATCTGTGTTATTGCCTTGCATACAAAACCTTCGATGGCCCCCTTTTCCTTTTGGAATTAGTATTTCTTCATACTGTGTAACACATTCTACCTTTCCAGCATCACCTCCTGTTGTGCCCCTCGCACACTCAATGATCCAACCAGCCAGGACCACTTGGGAATTAAATGAGGGAGTCCCCATGGTATCTCAGATTGTAGGTTTTGAAATAAGACTCTCTTGGCTTCAATCCAGGATCTCACTAGTTGTATAGCCTCCGACAAGTTATTCACCTCTCTGTGCTTCAGTTTCTTCATCTATGAAATGGGGGAAATATATTATCATAAGGCTACTGTGGCGAGTAAATGAGTTAATACAAATTAAATGTTTAGGAAAGTACGTGCCTGACACATGGCAAGCATCATAAAAGATAAGATAGCATTAATATTATTTACAATTACCTGAATATGGCAATCTTTTTGACACCTCTGAGCCTTTAACATGTAGTTACCATAGCCTGTAACACCCTCTCCCTCCTCTATACCTAAAGTCCAACTCATTTTCAACACCTCTTTCAAATATCAATTTCTTTGCCTCCCTTTGCCCATCTTATCATATGGCACTTATCACAGCAGATTATTGCAGCTTTTCAAAAACACGTCTTTCTTCCCCGATATTGTGACTTTCTTCAGAGCAATAACCACCTTCATTTTTGCATCTCTAGGTCTCAGAAGCTTTGGTGTGAAACAGGCCTCAAAAATTGGTTGATCCCCACAAAAAATGTACAGAAATGTTGATAGCAGCATTACTTATAATGGTTAAAAAGTGGAAACAACCCAAATGACCACCAATAAGCAAGTAAATAAAGAAAATGTGGTATATCCATACAATGGAATATTACTTGCCTGTAGATAAAAATGAAGTACTGATACGTGCTACAACATAGATGAGACTTGAAGACATTATGCTGAGAGAAGCCAGTCAGAAAAGACTACATATTATATGAAATTTCCAGAATTTGTAAATCTAGAGAGACAGAAAATGGATTCATGGTTGCTTAGAGCTGGGGGAGGGGATGGAGAGATTTAGGGTAGATAGCTAAAGAGTATAAAATTTTTCTGGGGAGGTGATGAAAATATTCCAAAATCGTAATGATGACTGTGCAACTCTGAATCATGAAAAAAATCACTGAATTGTATAACTTAAATGGGTGGATTGTATGGTATGTGAATTATATTTTAATAAAGCTGTTTCTAAAGAAAAAAATATATTGATTGAGTAAATGAGCAAATGAGTGAAAGTTGTTTTGAGTTTGTGTTGAGTGTAAACACATCCAAGAGGCAAATCAAAAGCTGCTGCTTCCTTGAGTAGGGACCAGTGCTCAGCAAGCTCCTGGCCTTCCTGTTGCTGCTTCCCCTTTCCTGAAGACTTGCTTCCCTGTTGGCGGTCCTGAATCCTTGCTTTCTTCCAGTTTCTCCTCTTTTCTCCTAATTTTCTTTTCCTCCTTTGTATACAGCCCTTCAGTACAGTTTGTATGAGACCATTGTATGAGATTCTTTGGGAATCTGGAACATGAAAGCCCAAAGAGACCCTGGCAACATCTTTTCGGAGGAACACTTTAAAAAAAAGATAAAGAAATGGAGGCTCAGAAGGGTCAAGGAAATGTCTTAACCTTTCACACGTTGAGTTGGTGTCAGAACTGAATTTAGAATACAGGTCTTTTATTCACCTGTTCAGTACAATTTCTACCACACTCCCTGCCTTCCTCACCTCCCCACGTACCCACCTCCAGGCTGGAATGACTTGGATGCCAAAACAAGTGGAACTAATGAGGATCCCAAACCATATATTGAATGGGTCATTTCATATTAGGTACTTTCTATTCATTCTCTTCCCACGAATATTGCAGATGCCAATAACATCCCATCACATTGAATTCCAAGAAGTTTTTAAATTTTTCTTTTTTTGCATTTTAGTTTTATTAGTACAGAACACATGATATAGTAGAGAAAACACAGGATTGGGAGTTTAAAGATCTAGACTCCACTTTCCACTCTGTAATTAACTAGCTGTGTGATTTATGTAAAACATTTAACCACTCAGGGCCTTACTCCTGCATTATAAAATTAGGGTCTGGATTAGATTACTTCTTTGCTTCCTCCCTCCTCTCTCTACAGTTCCATAATTTGATAACTATAGGTTGACATAAAGATACTATCAGCTAAGATGTACAGCTCTTTTCAATGTAGAGATTTTCTTTCAGAGATACTTGCGGTAATTGATTCTGATCAGTAAAAACAGTTCTTCAGCAGCACAGCATATGAACACAGGAATAATTGAAGGAACCCTTTTTTGTTCAATCTGTGTATCAATACTCTATTTTGGGACATGACCACGATGATAATAAGGGAATTAATACCAAGACACACTGAAATGAAGGTAACGGGTATATATGGCAGGCACCTTCATTTTCCATTTAACTCCCACAACAACCTTATAAGGAGAGGAGTGTTCACCCACTGCACAGATATGAAAAGTGAGGATTGGAAGATAACCTAACTTGTCCAGAGTCACAGTAAACTGTGGATGCCACAGGGATATGGCACCAGCTCCGTCTGGCTTTATTGAATTAGGATTTCCGGCCTCTCAGAACAGCAACTTTCTAAATAAAGGGTCAAGGTTGGAGAAGACCTCTATTTTGAAGTATGGATCTCTGCTACTCTCATTGCTTCTAATGCTTTAGTCTTTCTGATAAGATCCTTAGTTGATTAGGTATGTTCCTTGGTCCCAGCTAATTTTTAATTTGAGATAACCTTTCTGTGGCATTGATTGACCTAGTTTGGCCAGGCAGAGTTTGTAGTTTAAATGGGAGTCAGAAGAAGCCCACCTGATCTAATCATGAATTAGCATCTGTAATCCTTTGTGCCACTTGAATCTGTTGGTCTGGTAGCAATTTTAGGCCTCATTAGAGAACTGCTCGTGGGAGACAGATAATCTTAAGAAACAGAGACCCTTTCCTAGGGAATTTTCTAAAATTCTTTCTGACAGTGCCCAAAATCACAACCCACATAATTTGAGTCCTTCCTGGTATCTGGTAGCTTAACCTGGGACCCACAGAGGGGCTTCCAATGACTTGTGAGGCTCTTGAAATGATATTCACTATTTTGTGCATTTGAGTTTGTTTCTGAGAGGATCCATGGTTTTCATGGGACTCTTAAAAGGCTTCGTCAGCCAAGAAAGGCTAGAAACCCCTGGCTAGTGTCATGAAGCCTTCCATACTCCCTTGTCTTTTAGAGCCCTTCCTCTTACAGAGTATGTGGCTTCCTTCCTCTCTGGTGGGGAAAACCTGGGTCTGCATCATCCAGGGTCCTCCCAGTGGCAGTCTGGTGAAGGGAGTTTGAAGTCAGGCAGATGTACTCTCCAATCCCCATCGCACTCTTTCTTTTGTGTCTGTAGGCAAGTTGCTTAGCTCAGGGCCAACAGTCAGCAGATAAACATGGGTCCAGTCTTCCTGGCTGATAAAATATTGAAGTACTTAGGATCTGATTGTACAATGCTGCTTTTTTATCCTCCTGGGCTACCTTGGCTCCTCCCAGGACCCGATCCTAGTCCAGTAATTAAGAGGTTTCTGTAATTCAAACCTGATTCTAAGTGTAGTCCAAAAGAACATACTGATGGGCTAGACAAGTGGACGTTTCCATCATCAGTTTCTAACTAAATGTAACTCTTTTTTCATTGACACATGAATTTAATTATGTACTATACCACACACAGTGTTGGTGGCTGGCCTATGTCCCCTGAGCACTCACTGTCCTATACACCCAATGACATCTTACTGTTGGAAACAAAAGTCCTCTACCCAAAGGTTTTGTCTTGGGCCTTGCTCATGAAGCATATTGGAAGTGCTGGGAAGTTAACACCCCTGGAAACATCCCTCAGCCAACACTGGATGAGAGCTCATTGAAAGTACTCTGGCTTCCTTTCAGACAGGGAAATTGTCTACACCATCTCCCAGAGGTTCCAAGCAGGACTGAGCCCAGGTTTGCAACTGTGGCAATGAATGAGCCCTGTATTGGCTTCTTTCCCTTCCCTGTGTCACTTCCCCACTTCCCAACCAGTGGGCCAGTACTTCCTGGGATCACATCCCAAATAAGCTACCTGCACCCAAATCCTTGTCTCAGGGTTGGCTTCTGGAGGAAGCTGGCTTAAGACACATTTAAAAATAAATACTATATAAATGATAAGAGAAAAATGTTCATATACAACTTCCTCCTCAACATCAATAAAAAGGAAAATTGAGAAATGTGAGATTTAATATTCCGCAGTGGACTGTCAGCAATTTCAAAGCCCAAAGATGTCTGATAAAACATGTAATTTATTCAACCTCATTTCCTATGATCCTCCAATATTTGCTTAACTGTATTAATACTGTGGGACTCATCTGCCTTAGTTGGAAATCCTCTCCTTAAATTCCTTTTTAAAAATTAACTAACAAAAACCTCTGCTTCTGAAATGTATATCATCTTATATTATTCTATGCTCTGGAAGGAATAGTCCCATATTCCTTTATAGCATGAGATAGATTTTTCTTACCACTTTTCTCACCACTCTGCCTGCCCTTTATGAACTCTCCCCAGCCTTTCCTCAGCAGCTATCTACTTGTTAGGAGAGATATGTAAGTTAACATTTTTCATCCATGACTTAAGTTCCGCATGACTCATGGTTGTAGGATACTTTTCAAAATTTGGCCATAGTCACAGAAACCAGCTTATCCCTCCTGGGAAATCCATCTCCAGCTTTTTTTGGTTCATGGGGCTGCTATGACTGTATTAGAGTCAGCACCATGCATGTACCTTTTTCTGAAGGGGTCATCAATTTTAATAAAGAGCAACAATAAAGGGATAAGTAGATTGGATGAGGTTTGGGATTCTATTCCTCATTCTTTTTACTCTGGAGATACCCATGAAAGGTTAATATATGCGCCCTGCATTACCCCAACGTAATCCAAACAAAAGTCTTATTTATAGGATTGGCAATGGCAAGAATTCCTGCAACTCTTCTTTGGAGTATGTGCTTATGTGTTTAGTGGAGGGTGTGTGGGAGGAAAATGCTGTCAGAGAAGAGCCACACTAAAGCACTATCCCTGTCCATCCCTGTCATATCCACCATGGCCTATCTCAGACAGCTATTGCCATGATGCTGCATAACAAAACACCCCAAAACACAGTGGCTTAAAACAATCAGTTATTTCTTGCTTAAGTGTATGTGAGTTGGCTAGTGGTTAGCTAATGCAGGCTGAGTTCAGCTGGATTTGGTTCCCAGCTGTTGGTTGGATCTGAATCTGCTCCTCTAATTTCTCAACCTGCTTGGACCTGTGGAAGATACTCAGTATGTTCTTTGCATAGCAATGAGAAGTACAAGAGTGTAAGCTCATTTCAAGCCTCTGCTAACATCACATCTATTCATCATTGGCCCAAGTCTATTCATCATTGGCCCAAGACTATGGCTAAGCCCAAAGTCTAGGGGCAGGAAGGTACCCCACTCACAGAGAGGCCATGGCAAGGTTGTACATGTAGATGTTTGATAAGAGTAGTGAATAATTGGGGCCAAAAATTCAGTCTACCGAATGTCTTCTTCTGGGCACCCAAACACTTTAGACAGGTCATCTAATGGCACTATCACAGTGTCTTAGCACTATGTGTCCACATCTCTGAATCAACTACTAAACTGAAAGGCCAGGGCTGGGCTTTTTAAATCTTTGATCTCCAGGACTTAGCAAAGTGCTTAGCACATAGGACCAAAGCAGTTTAATGTGAGCACATGGATGTTCAATGAATGGGGTCTTCAGCAGATAATAGAATTGAATTGAAACAACCTGAGGAAAGCTTTACAAAATGTGTCTTTTATCTACCCATTAGACATTTCCTCCTTAATACAGTATGCATGAAATACCTACATGTTTTATTTGAATCTTCTTACATTCACAGTAAGATGCAATTTTAAATCATCTATCAGCTAATCTTTCTTTTAAACACGAGATATTTGAATGGCAATATAAAAGAGTAGTTGTGAATGTTGACTTTCCCAGTCTAATCTCATTGTTCAATTTGACCCCCAATTCTCTTTTTATTCCCCTTTGGTTACAACTATCATTTTTCACTCCTTAATAGTAAAAATTCAACAGTTTATCGTTTTTTTCTTATAGTTATTTTATTATGTCAAATTTGTTTTAAAACATGCACTATTATGTCTATCCCAGAATGCTTTGGTACCTAGTACATACAATGATTACATGGAATTTGTCCACTCCCATCTATATTGGTTTGCATAATCCATATAGTCTTAACACTGTAATGGCTACATTTAATGAGAACTGATTATGTGCCAGGCACTGAGCTCCGTCATGTGCATGATTTCGTTTTGTGAAGAAAGGCTGATAATGGATTATGCCAGGTGCCTCCCCCAGCCAGTGAGCAATGGTTTCAGCCTTTTAAAGCTGTCTGATTGTAAGCCCATATGCTTAACTACTACCTGATATTGCCTCTAGCTCTTTGATCTTCAGGGTGTTGGCAAGAGCAGGGTCCATGAGGCAGGAGACCTTAGCTCAGTTTCTCCTTTTCTGATTCCCTTTGTGACCAAGGGAAAAACATTTGACCTTTGAGAGCTTAAGTTTCTTCTTTTGTGAATGGGAGCTCATTTACTGTCAACAAAAAGAGTCAAACTGTAAAATATCTGAAGAGATTTATTCTTAGCTGCATATGAGTGACCATGGCCCAGGACACGGCCCCAGGAGATCCTGAAAACATATGGCCAAGGTGGTCGAGGTACAGCTTGATTTTATATATTTTAGGGAGGGATAAGCCATCAGTCAATATATTTAAGGTGTACATTGGTTGGGTCTGGAAAGGTAAGGCAACTCGAAGTGGGGATTTCCAGGTCATAGAGGGATTTAAAGATTTCCTGATTGGCAATTAGTTGAAAGAGTTAAGTTATTATCTAAAGACCAGGAATCAATAGATGGGGATGTCTGGGTTAAAATAAGAGGTTGTGGTGACCAAGTTCTTTTTTTAACCCAGACATTTTGTTTTTTTTGTGGTTTTTTTTTGTTTTTTTTTTTGAGACAAGGCCTCAATCTGTCACCCAGGTAGGAGTGCAGTGGCAAGATCATAGCTCACTGCAGCCTTGAACTCCTTGGACTTGGGTGATCCTCCCACCTCAGCCTCCCAAGTAGATGGTTCTACGGGTGCATGCCACCATGCCTTGCTAATTTTTTTTTTTTTTTTTTGTAGAGGTGAGATTTTGCCATGTTACCCAGGCTGGTCTTGAACTCTTGGACTTGGCCACTCAAAGTGATGAGATTACAGATGTGAGCCACCACCTCCAGGTAGCAGGCTTCAGAGAGAATAGCTTATGAATGTTTCTTATCAGACTTTAGAAAGTGCCAGACTGTTACTTAATTCTCTCCTGGATCAGGAAAAAGACCTGGGAAGGAAAGGGGACTCTCTACAGAATGTAGATTTTCCCCACAAGACACAGCGCTGCAGGGCCATTTCAAAATATGTCAAAACTGTATTTTTAGGTAAAATACTTCAATTTCTTCCAGAGCCTGCTATCTGTAATGTTGGTATTTTACTGCTACAAAGAGTCTGCTTTGTCAGTGTTAAAGTCTCTGTTTTAACGTTAGTGCTGGTCAGTTGTGCCTGAATTCCAAAGGGAGGAGGGTATAATGAGGCATGTCTGAACCCCGCCCCTGCTTCCCATCATTGCCTGAACTAGTTTTTCAGGTTAACTTTGGAATGCTTTTGGCTGAGAAAGGGGATCCATTCAGTTGGTTGGGGGTACTTAGAATGTTAGTTTTGTTTTATATTACCTTATTTACCATACAAGGGAATTGTATGTGGAAATACTTTGGAAATATAACATCTTACTCAAATTCTGAGGGATCTTTATTGTATTCTCTTCAAGTGTCCCCTAAACTCCTGTACTGACCATCCTTCCCTCATAAATGGTTTTTGCTTCTTTGTTTTTGCTCCACGTTTGCTGACAAGGCCCATCTGGTCTTCTGTCTTGAGAAATTTCATTTCCCTTGAGCCTTCCTATTTGTTTGTTGAACAAACCACACATCACTAGCAATGTCATATTCCCAGGCTTTCTCAATATTTCTTGATTAATTTCCCCCTTGTCCTTGCAGCTTCACTGTTTTCCCAGGCTCTCCCCTCAGAAGGGCTGCAGACTGTGTCTGATTGTGTCTACACTTGCCAAAGGCCAAATGGGAATTCAAGAGCTTTGGTTTTCTTTTCTGAAGTTGTTATTTTGTCTAATTAGCCCCAAATATTTAATTATTTTGAAATGACAATAGACTCATTTTTAAAAATTGACCTAAGTGTTCAGCCTCGTAATTTCTATTTGAGGCCTTCATCCCTCTCTCCATCCTTCCCTGCCTGGGAATATTAGGGTGAGATCAAACAAACATATTCCCTGTACCCCATTTTACATTTACACTCTCCGTGTGTGTGTGTGTGTGTGTGTGTGTGTGTGTGTGTGTGTTCATCATTGAATTGATGCTAAGTCATTCTATTTAACTTGTCTTGGCCTAATAAGAAAATCACAAAGGCAGACCTTATATGTAAATGAAGCATTTGCACTGAATGCGCATTGCTTGAGCCAAGGTTTCCTAGTAATTTGAAAATAATTTGCAAAGTACTAGGAAAATTAAGCCATTGTTTGACCTGTGGCTGTGTAGGCATAATGTCCTCTCTCATACTCTCAGCGCCAGTTTAGTTTAGTTTCAGCAAAACAATATTACCCATTATTTCAAAACAATGTTGTTAATTGGAATTGTACTAGTGTTACAGTTCTATTTATATTAATTTGTAAACATTTAAGGGCTTCAAGGATGTAGACGATTGATAATATAAGAATTCTGTGGTCTTAAGTTTGCATGTAACAAGCAATATTTTAACTAAATGCTATTATTCAATAATGCACATCCAAGAGAAAAAAAATTCCCTCAGAAAGGACTGTGCATTACTCAAATTTGAAAAACACGAAAGTTTCCGATTTTTCTCTGAATCATCATCAGCAGCAGATAACAGTGAAGCTATATTCCCCACTCCCACCCCTGCTATCATCTTGGTAGGTCTGGGAAATGACCTGAATGCAAAGTTGACCTATCTTTGAATGGCTTTATCTTTCAGCTATTTTGCAAAGTTCTACTTTGTAACATACAATGGAATCATATCATACACTCATTTAAATTACCTGAGTTTGACTACATGTATTAGTCATCTCCACCTGTAAAAGGAGGAGATACAGAAACACAAAAATACATAGGCAGGTACAGAGAGACTACCATTTGAATAAATGTGGATGATTTCAGAACATCTCCTGTGCATTAACTCAAATTCCCACCACCTTTTGATGTCTCTGGTGCTTATTGTTTCCATCTTTACATCTATGTGTACCCAGTGTTTAGCTCTCACTTTTCATTGAGAATATCTGGAATTTGGTTTTCTATTTCTGCATTAATTCACTTAGGATAATGACCTCCAACTCCATCGATATCCCTGCGAAGACATGATTTCATCCCTTTTTATGGCTACATAGTATTTCAAGGTATATATGTACCACATTTTCTTTATCCATTCCACCACCGATGGGCACCTAGGTTGATTCTATGTCTTTGTAGTTGTGAATAGTACTGTGATAAACATATGAGTGTATGTGTCTTTTTGATAGAATGATCCATTTTCCTTTGGGTATTTATTCAATAATAGAATTGCTGGGTTGAATGGTAGCTCTATTTTTAGGTTATTTGAGAAATCTCCAAACTGCTTTCCGTAGTGGCTGAACTCATTTTCATTTCCACCAATAGTGTATAAGCATTCCTTTTTCTCTGCAACCTCACTAACACCTGTTATTTTTGACTTTTTAATAATAGCTATTCTGACTGGTGTCAGATGGTATCTCATTGTGGTTTTGATTTGCATCTCTCTGGTTAGTAATGTTGAATACTTTTTCATATGGGTGTTGGCTGCTTCTATATCTTCTTTTGAGAACTGTCTGTTCATGTCCTTTGACCATTTTTTAATGGGATTGTTTTTTCTTTCATTTGTTTGAGTTCCTTATGGATTCTGGATATTAATCCTTTGTCAGATGCATAGTTTGCAAACATTGAGAACAGATTTTCCAAAGTCTCACCTGAGACAAGACAAGTCTCTTCCACCTATAAGCCTGTAAAATCAAAAGCAAGTTAGTTACTTTTTAGATATGATGGGGGTACAGGTATTTGGTAAATATACCCATTCCAAATGGGAGAAATTGGCCAAAACAAAGGGACTACAGGCCTCATGCAAGTCTGAAATCCAATAGGGCAGTCAGTAAACCTTTAAGTTACAAATGATCTAATCTGACTCCATTTCTCACATCCAGGTCATGCTGATGCAAGAGGTGGGTCCCCATGGCCTTGGGCAGCTCCGCCACTGTGGCTTTGCAGTCTACAGCCCCTCTCCCAGCTTCTTTCATGAGCTGGTGTTGAGTGTCTGTGGCTCTTCCAGGCACACAGTGCAAACTCTCAGTGGATCTACCATTCTGGGGTCTGGAGGATGGTGGTCCTCTCCTCACAGTTCCACTAGGCAGTGCCCCATGGGGACTCTGTGTGGGAGGTCCAAACCCACATTTCTCTTCCACACTGCCCTAGCAGATGTTCTCCTCAAGGGCTGCACTCCCGCAGCAAACTTCTGCCTGGACATCCTGTTTCCATACATCCTCTGAAATCTAGGTGTAGGTTCCCAAACTTCAGTTCTTGACTTCTGTGTACCTACAAGCCCAACACCACATTTAAACCACCAAGGCTTGGGGCTTGCACCATCTGAAGCAACAGACTGAACTGTACCCTGACTCCTTTTAGCCACAGCTGGGACTCAAGGAGCTGGGATGTAGGACACCATGTCCCAAGGCTGCACAGAGCAGGGGGACCCTGGGCCCAGCCCAGGAAACCATTTTTCCCTCCTAGACCTCTGGGCTTGTGAAGGGAGGGACTGCTGTGAAGGTCCCTGACATGCCCTGGAGATATTTTCCCAATTGTCCTGGTAATTGACATTCAGCTCCTCATTACTTATGCAAATTTCTGCAGTGGGATTGCATTTCTTCACAGAAAATGGGCTTTTATTTTATTTTTATTTTTATTATACTTTATGTTCTAGGGTACATGTGCACAATGTGCAGGTTTGTTACATATGTATACATGTGTCATGTTGGTGTGCTGCACCCATTAACTCATCATTTACATTAGGTATATCTCCTAATGCTATTCCTCCTGTCTCCCCTCACCCCACAACAGGCTCCAGTGTGTGATGTTCCCCTTCCAGTGTCCAAGTGATCTCATTGTTCAATTCCCACCTATGAGTGAGAACATGCGGTGCTTGGTTTTCTGTTCTTGAGATAGTTTGCTGAGAATGATGGTTTCTAGTTGCATCCATGTCCCTACAAAGGACATAAGCTCATCCTTTTTTATGGCTGCATAGTATTCCATGGTGTATATGTGCCACATTTTCTTAATCCAGTCTGTCATTGATGGATATTTGGGTTGGTTCCAAGTCTTTGCTATTGTGAATAGTGCCGCAGTAAACATATGTGTGCATGTGTCTTTATAGCAGCATGATTTATAATCCATTAGGTATATACCCAGTAATGGGATGGCTGGGTCAAATGGCGTTTCTAGTTCTAGATCCTTGAGGAATTGCCACACTGTCTTCCAAATGGTTGAACTAGTTTACAGTCCCACCAACAGTGTAAAAGTGTTCCTATTTCTCCACATCCTCTCCAGCACCTGTTGTTTCCTGACTTTTTAATGATCGCCATTCTAACTCGTGTGAGATGGTATCTCATTGTGGTTTTGATTTGCATTTCTCTGAAGGCTAGTGATGATGAGCATTTTTTCATGTGTCTGTTGGCTGCGTAAATTTCTTCTTTTGAGAAGTGTCTGTTCATATCCTTTGCCCACTTTTTGATGGGATTGTTTGTTTTTTTCTTGTAAATTTGTCTGAGTTCTTTGTAGGTTCTGGATATTAGCCCTTTGCCAGATGAGTAGATTGCAAAAATTTTCTCCCATTCTGTAGGTTGCCTGTTCACTCTGATGGTAGTTTCTTTTGCTGTGCAGAAGCTCTTTAGTTTAATTAGACCCCATTTGTCAATTTTGGTTTTTGTTGCCATTGCTTTTGGTGTTTTAGACATGAAGTCCTTGCCCATGCCTATGTCCTGAATGGTATTGCCTAGGTTTTCTTCTAGGGTTTTTATGGTTTTAGGTCTAACACTTAAGTCTGTAATCCATCTTGAATTAATTTTTGCATAAGGTGTAAGGAAGGGATCCAGTTTCAGCTTTCTACTTATGGCTAGCCAGTTTTCCCAACACCATTTATTAAATAGGGAATCCTTTCCCTATTTCTTGTTTTTGTCAGGTTTGTCAAAGATCAGATGGTTGTAGATGTGTGTTATTATTTCTGAGGGCTCTGTTCTGTTCCATTGGTCTATATCTCCGTTTTGGTACCAGTACCATGCTGTTTTAGTTACTGTAGCCTTGTAGTATAGTTTGAAGTCAGGTAGTGTGATGCCTCCAGCTTTGTTCTTTTTGCTTGGGATTGTCTTGGCAATGAGGGTTCTTTTTTGGTTCCATATGAACTTTTAAGTAGTTTTTTTCCCAATTCTGTGAAGAAAGTCATTGGTAGCTTAGTGGAGATGGCACTGAATCTATAGATTGCCTTGGGTGGTAAGGACATTTTCACGACATTGATTCTTCCTATCCATGAGCATGGAATGTTATTCCATTTGTTTGTGTTCTCTTTTATTTTATTGAGCAGTGGTTTGTAGTTGTCCTTGAAGAGGTCCTTCACATCCCTTGTAAGTTGGATTCCTAAGTATTTTATTCTCTTTGAAGCAATTGTGAATGGGAGTTCATTCATGATTTGGCTCTCTGTTTGTCTGTTATTGGTGTTTAAGAATTTTCGTGATTTTTGCACATTGATTTTGTATCCTGAGACTTTGCTGAGTTTGCTTATCAGCTTAAGGAGATTTTGGGCTGAGACGATGGGGTTTTCTAAATATAAAATCATGTAATCTGCAAACAGGGAAAATTTGACTTCCTCTTTTCCTAATTGAATACCGTTTATTTATTTCTCTTGCCTGATTGCCCTAGCCAGAACTTCCAACACTATGTTGAATAGGAGTGGTGAGAGAGGGCATCCCTGTCTTGTGCCAGTTTTCAAGGGGAATGCTTCCTGTTTTTGCCCATTCAGTATCATATTGGCTGTGGGTTTGTCATAAATAGCTCTTATTATTTTGAGATATGTTCCATCAATACCAAATTTATTGAGAGTTTTTAGCATGAAGGGCTGTTGAATTTTGTCAAAGGCCTTTTCTGCATCTATTGAGATAATCATGTGGTTTTTGGCTTTGGTTCTGTTTATATGCTGGATTACGTTTATTGATTTGCATATATTGAACCAGCCTTGCATCTCAGGGATGAAGCCAACTTGATCATGGTGGATAAGCTTTTTGATGTGCTGTTGAATTTGGTTTGCCAGTATTTTCTTGAGGATTTTTGCATCAATGTTCATCAGGGATATTGGTCTAAAATTCTCTTTTTTGTTGTTGTGTCTCTGTCAGGCTTTGATATCAGGATGATGTTGGCCTCATAAAATGAGTTAGGGAGGATTCCTTCTTTTTCTATTGATTGGAATAGTTTCAGAAGGAATGGTGCCAGCTCCTCCTTGTATTTATGGTAGAATTTGGTTGTGAATCCATCTGGTCCTGGACTTTTTTTGGTTGGTAGGCTATTAATTATTGCCTCAATTTCAGAGCCTGTTATTGCTCTATTCAGGGATTCAACTTTTTCCTGGTTTAGTCTTGGGAGAGTGTATGTTTCCAGGAATTTATTCATTTCTTCTAGGTTTTCTAGTTTATTTGCATAGAGGTGTTCATACTATTCTCTGATAGTAGTTTGTATTTCTGTGGGGTCACTGGTGATATCCCCTTTATCATTTTTTATTGCATCTACTTGATTCTTCTCTCCTTTCTTCCTTATTAGTCTTGCTAGCGATCTATCAATTTTGTTGATCTTTTCAAAAACCAGCTCCTGGATTCATTGATTTTTTGGAGGGTTTTTTGTGTCTCTGTCTCCTTCAGTTCTGCTCTGATCTTAGTTATTTCTTGCCTTCTGCTAACTTTTGAATGTGTTTGCTCTTGCTTCTCTAGTTCTTTTAATTGTGATGTTAGGGTGTCAATTTTAGATCTTTCCTGCTTGCTCTTGTGGACATTTAGTGCTATAAATTTCCCTCTACACACTGCTTTAAATGTGTCCCAGAGATTCTGGTATATTGTATCTTTGTTCTCATTGGTTTCAAAGAACATCTTTATTTCTGCCTTCATTTTGTTATGTACCCAGTAGTCATTCAGGAGCAGGTTGTTCAGTTTCCATGTAGTTGAGCAGTTTTTATTGAGTTACTTAATCCTGAGTTCTAGTTTGATTGCACTGTGGTCTGAGAGACAGTTTGTTATAATTTCTGTTCTTTTACATTTGCTGAGGAGTTCTTTACTTTCAACGATGTGGTCAATTTTGGAATAAGTGAGATATGGTGCTGAGAAGAATGTATATTCCATTGCATTGGGATGGAGACTTCTGTAGATGTCTATTAGGTCTGCTTGCTGCAGAGTTGAGTTCAATTCCTGGATATCCTTGTTAACTTTCTGTCTCGTTGATCTGTCTAATGTTGACAGTGGGGTGTTAAAGTCTCCCATTATTATTGTGTGGGAGTCTAAGTCTCTTTGTAGGTCTCTACGTACTTGCTTTATGAATCTGGGTGCTTTTGTACTGGATGCATATACATTTAGGATAGTTAGCTCTTCTTGTTTAATTGATCAGAAAATGGGCTTTTATTTTCTATTGCATCTCCAGGCTGCAAATTTTCCAAATTTTTATTCTCTGCTTCTTCTTGGATACTTTGTCACTTCGCAATTTCTTCCACCAGATACCCTAAATCTTGTCTCTTAAGTTCAAAGTTCCACAGATCTCTCAGTCAGGGTCAAAAAGCCTCCAGTCTTTTTCCTAAGGAATAGCAAGAGTGACCTTTACTCCAGTTCCTAACAAGTTTTTCATCTTCATCTGAGTCCACCTCAGCCTGAACTTCATTGTCCATATCACTATCACCATTTTGGGCAAAGCCATTCAACAAATCTCTAGAAAGTTCCAAACTTTCCCACATTTTCCTGTCTTCCTCTGAACCCTCCAAACTATTCCTACTTCTGCCTGTTACCCAGTTCCAAAGTTGCTTCTATATTTTCATGTATCTTTATAGCAGTGCCCTACTTCCTTGGTACCAATTTACTGTATTAGTTCACTCTCATGTTGTTATGAAGAAATAACCACAGTCTGGATAATTTATAAAGAAAAGAGGTTTAATTAACTTAGAGTACTGCATGGCTGGGGAGGCCTCAGGAAACTTACAGTCATGGCAGAAGGCACCTCTTTACAGGGTGGCAGGAGAGAGAATGAGTGCAAGTAGGGAAATGCCAGATGCTTAGCAGATCTTGTGAAACTCACTCATTATCATGAGAATAGCATGGGGGAAACCACTCCCATGATTCAGTTACCTCCACCTGGTCCTGCCATTGACACATGGGGATTATGGGAATTATAATTCAAGATGAGATTTTGGGCGAGGACATAGCCAAATCACATCAGTTATCTATTACTATGAATAATATACAGGTACACTTGCATATTTTTGAATGTGCAATATGCATGCATACCCACAGCACAGTGCTGCAAGCTCCTAAACATGCATATGGTGCTTTGGTGAATTCCTTAAGAGATTTTCCATAGGAAATTGAATATTGTTCACATACTGGATGTAGAATCCCTGTATATGATGGTGCTCAACTCTATTTGCATTTAATGTAAGTCATGGGTAGTGGGAGTATAAAATGATAGAACCACTTTGAAAAACATTTTAGCTGTTTTCAATAAAATTAAACATAGACATATATTAAGACTCAGTTATCTTGCTCCCTGATATTTACCCAAGAGAAATGAAACATGTCCACATACCAACTTGTACACAAATATTCTAGGAGCCTTATTCCTAACAGCCCAAACTTGAAACGACCTGAATTTTTATCAACATGAGAAATGGTTTACAAAAATTCTGCGATGTTCTTGCAGTGGAATACTACCTAGCAATAAAAAAGAAAGAACTGATACACAAAACAGCATGGATGAGTCTCAAAACTTATGGTGAAGAAAAGAAGTCAGATGCAAAAGAGCACATTGAGGAGGTATTAACCGTGAACAAGCAGAAGGAAATTTTGGAGGATGATGAGGAAATTTTCCATGTTTTGATTGTGGTGGTGTTTGTATGGGTATTTACATTTGCTAAAACTCATGTAATTTTTTTTTTCTATCTCACAGAGTCGATTTTCAAATTAAAAAGAAGCATAATTTAAAGCTATCAAGATTGATGCTTTTGCAAGATGTGCTATGCTTATCCCTGGGGTACATGTCCATCTGACATTTCACTGTCTTCCCTTGTTTCAGAAGCATGGGCTTGGTGCTTATCTGTTTTTTCTCAAGCAACAAAACCAGTGACCAAGGTCAGTCTAGGACCCCTGCCACTTTGCTTCCAGCCTTGTTTATGGATTTCTCAGCGTCGTCTTTGTAAGTGGTTTCCCTGCTTTCTTGACTAATAGCAAGACGCAGCTTCACTCATTGCCCTTAATACTAAAGTTGAAGTGTTTCCCATTTCAATTCAGAGCCAGCATCCAAAGGGTGCTTTTGTATATCTATATATTTCCTGCATCATATTTTAGCGCAATTTAGTTCCTAGATATATCTATATTTCAAAACCCAGATTTTCATCAGATTAATCAGGATGAATCTTAATCAATTTCTTAAATTTGCCATTCTATACCAGCCATATTTTGCAGGAGTCCTTAAACCCAGGGTAACTGCTCCAGTGTTCCTTGCTGCTGGGTTTGTCAGTGAGCCCAGCCCCACTGGAAGCTGTTCTGATGTTCCTGTCCCTCGGCATGGGAAGGTAAACTGCTTGGTACGCGTAGTGTTCAATCCTTTCCCTTGCTTGCTGTTGTCTTAAGCAGGGAGGACTGCTGACAGCTCAGCCGGCTGCCTCATTAGAATTCACTGGGTGAGCTGATTCTCCATTTAACTGATGAGGGAATTCTTGCACCAAAGGGGCGGGGGAGAGGTTCATTCTCTCAGAAAGCTGCTTTCTTCCTGCTTTGCTGTTAGGAGGAAGGGATGCCTGGTATACAATCTAAAATGGCTTATACAGGAAGCACTAGGAAACCCCAAACAACTCCACCAGGAAACATTGAAAATTATTTCCAAGATCTACTTATTTCAGGATGTCACACATACATCATATTCCTTTTGAAAAATAGTGAGTACACTTTATCTCCCTCAGAATACAAAGTCAATGCCAAGTTGACATTCCTCTCCTCCTAAAACCTTCGGACCTTCACTAAAGGGGATGGAGGAAGGAGAAAATGTGCTTGTAGGTTGTGCTGAAGCATTTGCGTTCTGCCTGTGACCACATTATTGAAACTTCTTCCCGCCGTTAATTTGTCTGACATGTCGCAAAACAAGACCTGGGCTTCTGCTTTAGCTGTAAGCATTAAACTTCGCGACTACAAGAGGTCTTCAAGGCCATCAAGACAAACTTCTTTGTTTTATGAAGGCAGAAGCCAAGGAGTGACATGAAAAATCTCCTAGATGTAGAACAGAAGACTCCCTGAGATCTCTTCTGATCCCAAATCCTAAAGACCACAGTCCCTAATTGGAAAGGTTGACCCTCTCCAAAGCTGCACTATGATGATTCCAGGTTCTAGACTCTAAAGCAATTGCTCCCCTTTGCCTTTAGCTAGATTCTAGTCAAATCAGTTTATGAACAATGGTGTTTGAAAATGGGCGTGGGGACACATGCAGAATGATTTATCAGTCCGGAACGAGATTGAGTTATTGTCTCAGAATCTCTGAAGGGCTTTGCCCTGTGCTTGTAGCTGTTTGCAACTATTTTCTTTGAGATGACAGGAGGCATCAACTGGTGGTTTTCTTCAGAAGAGGAAACTGAATAGCCCATGACAATCCACGTTAACTAGAGTAGGCGAAGGTTGTTGGCGAGGCTAGTGATACGGCTAGAGTGCAGGAGAGATCTCCTCTCCTTTTCTAAAAAGACTTTCTTCTGTTTTACATTTTCCTTTCGGTTTTCTCCTTTTATTTTCAAGCTAAAAGAGAAACATGGGTTGGCTGCAAAAAATTCAGACAATAAAGAAATGTATTTTCTACCAGTTATGTATTGTTATGTGACAAACCACCCCAAAAGTTAGTGGCATAAAGAAGCAACATATAGTTTGTTTTGAATCTGCAATTTAGGCAGTGCTCAGCGGGGAAAACCTGACTCTGCTCCTTGCGATGTCTGTGACCCCAGCTGGGAATGATCGAAAGTCATGGGGGCTGGCCCGTCACTTCTCTCTCCTTTTACATGTAGTCTTAAGGCACATGTCTCAGTACCACATGGTCACTTTATGTGTCCTCTCCAGCATGGTAGCCTCTGGGTAGTCAGACTCCTTACGTGACAACTGGCTTCCTCCATAGCAAGCATCCTAGGAGAGCCTTGTAGAAGCAGGAAGGCTTCTCATGACTTAGCTTGGAAAGTCCCAGAACATAATTTTCACTGCATGCTATTGATCAAGCAAGTCAGTAAGGTGGGCCAGGACACAAATTGGACATAAGACTCCACCTCTTTATGGTAGGAGTAGCAAAGAGTTTTGCACCATCTTTAATCTACAAGATCATATTCACCAATGCTTCGTCACAAACTTGAGAGGTGACTTCTGTTAACACTTTGCTGTGCATTTTTATGTGTGCATTCTCTGAAAGTGTAGATACCACGAGCCTACATGTGGAAATCTATGCATTGGGATATGGGCTGAATTTTGTTTTTGTTTTGATGGGTTGTAGTAACGGGTGATGAAGGGGATATGCTGTAAATTCTCCAATTCTGCTGAGGGCTTTTTATTCACCAACCCTAAAATTCTGTTTCAAGATTATGGTTCCCTCAGGAGTTTTACCCATAGCAGAGCACTAAAAAATCCATGACGAGTGTTCTCAGTGGTATTCATGGTGCTCTGAGTAACTCAGAGAACTCTAATCACACACATCATCTCATTTTGTCTACCCAGCTGTTCTATGAGGTCAGTACAGTAGAATGGCATCCTACCCATTTAGGCAAATTCAACTGATAATATTCTTATTCCTATTTTCCAGATGAGTTCAGAGAGGCTAGGTAACTCACCAAGGTCACTTAACTATTCAATAAAACACCCAACTTCAATTCCTAGACAGCCTGGTAACCAAACCTATGCCCTGAACCTCTCCCATTCATCTTAATTTTCTAGATGAAAAAAATTAAAGGTCAGAAAGCCATCTGGTATGTTTCATTTCCCAGAGTGGTTACAACAGGCGCAGAAACATTTATCTGATTCCCATATTCTGGAGTGTTAACCTCTCATGAAGAGTGTTTTGTGTTGCCCATAGCAACAAAGTTTACTGCTGCTTCCACTTGCGGGAACTACTTCCACAGGCTTAACATCTTGAGTAATCTAAGAACAGTGGGAACATTAGAGTGGAGAGGGTTGGAGAAAATCCAGTGGATTTTCTAGCAAACTAAAAGATAAACTGAGAACAACTGGATCCTAAATTTGAAGCATGATTTCAAGCCATCATGACAGGGTAGTTTTTTGGATTAATTGATACTTCCCTTTCATTAGAGAGATGAAGAAGCTACAGATGCATCATCATTGGGCTGATTCTGGAATAGGTCCTCTTTATCTTTTATCATCTGTTTCTGTGTTTGGCTTTGATTTGATTCAACATTCATATGCCACCAGTCTCATCCAAATAGAAGCTGGACTGGCCACATCCCTCGTGACAAGTCAAGTCATTGATATCAGGCAGCTTTCTGGCCCTCTGTTAGCAACTGTGAAACATTCAAAGCAGAGACCTTCTGCTTTGTCCTACATGGACTTCTCTAACTGTGTTTCTGTTGTCCTAGCTCTTTCTGTTCCCAGGCACTCTTGCTTAAATCCATACAGGGCTGGAGTGTAGCTCTCAGTACAGCCACAATTTACAAAGATAATGAACTCAGCTGGGCCCTTCTGCAAAATACTTTATTTTAAAAAAAAGTATACTGCCGCTGGATGTCTATAAATGGCCTTGACTTATGAATGACTGTCATTGCTAAGGTGGAATGAGTTTTGGTGGATATCTTGGTCTTCACGAGAGAAAAGAAAAACTTTAATCCAGAAGGTTGCCTGAAAGACTTTCCTCCATTATTCATTAATCCTTTTACCTATAGCTTGTTATTTTGTTACTGCATTCATTCAATAAGCACTTTTTGAAGTCTTCTGCTATGACAGGGACTGACTGGACATGCAAGAACATGCAAGGTCAAGTAGAAAATGATCCCAGGACCTACTCTCTGGAAGCATACAGCACAGTGGTGAGGCTTCTATAGTCATTTCAGGTGTTTCTTTGTTCCTTTCCCTTTTTCTGTCCTAGCTCCTTCCTGCTGCCCATTTCTACAGAAGTTGCCTCACTTAGATTTTGTTGTTAAATTATTAAAGTCACTTTAAATTTTAATTACGGTTCTTACAAGTTATTATTATTTTTACAAGTTTATCATTACTATTACATTATAATATCTATTTATTCCTTTATCTCTTTAATAACTTTCAGGATCTTTATTTTATATGTTCTTGCAGATTTTTCTACTATTTCCAGTGGTCAGGCTGTATTTTTTCTCTTTGTTGCATCTGCTAACTATCCCTTATGGTATTTACTTTCCTTGTGTAGCTAGTAATTTTTTTTTTTAATTTTGAGCTTATCTGTAGCTTTTGTTTACCTATGTGAGAGTCCCTGTGTTCTTCAGATTTCACGTTAATTTGACAGAAACCCTAGGGTTTCCCAGGCCTTGGGCCTGTTTTTATGTTAATTACTCCACTTGAATTTTCTATACCCACAGGTAGTATTAACTAAAACTTATATCTTCAAGGAATAGAGGCCTGGGTTGTTTATTTTGCATAGATGTCTTTTTAAAAAAAATTATCTACTTAAGGCCCAGACACACAGCAAGTATCCTTATTGCCCCCACTGAGCCAGTGGATAGAGAGAGTAATTCTGTACCCTTCTAATGGACAGGGTATTTCTGCGGTTCCAAGTTCTATGCAGGTGGCTCAGTTTGAGCTGTCACTTTGCATGAGCCTGAGGCCACAGTTTCTGTATGTGTCAGGTTATTAAAGCCCCTTAGTCCCTGGAGCCTATATCTGGGCTGAAGTTCTTATGGGACAGCATGGTACCAGTATGTATTTATTGCTCTGGCTTTCATTTTCCTCTTCTCATCTAATACTTGGATGTTTCTCTTTCTTTCAAGCCAAGCTTTGTGCTTTTCCTAAAATTTGGGGAGGATATTTTATCCAGACTTTCCATGTGTTGTAGCAGGACAGTTTCTTTTTATTTAGTTCTTAGTATTTTAAAAACATATTTTGAGTACTTATAATATTTCAGGCACTGTTCCCACTCAAATTGTCATCACTTGGAGCCTTTACAATTTTTCCAACATGTTTTCTTAGAAAAAACAAATTAAAAGGTAGCATGACCAGTGATACTGCAGATGGGTACAGTGACACCAGCAAATATAGCTCATGACTGAAAACAACAAAGAGATGAAAAAAAAGTTACTAAACACAAACAAAACACTAAAAACCCATGATGTTCTGCCACCAAATAATGTGAACAAACCAACTGACATGACTGTATCACATAATAACTTCATCTTACTACATCACAATAATATAATAGCTGATATTCATGATGATGTCTCTGTTGAGGAATCTTTCTGTAATAAAAACTGTATCTGTTGTTGTCATCATATGTTTAAAGCATTTTGATATTCTATGGCAGCCACCTGAGGACTGTGAGACCTCACACAACTAGGCGTATGGGAATGGAAACTGTGTGTGGCAGTGGTGACTTGAATGAGTCACCAGGTAGAATATGGATGAGATATGATCAGTTGATGATCACATTGAATTGTGTCAGTCATATCTGTTCTAAAAATGAACTGAGAATTAGATGGCTCCAATGACCAGGAAACTAGAATTGAGTGGGAGGCCCAATGGGAGCATTGGTTTTAAAATGGGAAGAATGGAATTGGAGGTGAGTACGAGTAGTGTTGTTAAAAGGATCTGAGAGCCTCATGGACTTTAGGAAACATGGCAAAGCTGCCATTAATGTCCCACGCTGCCAGAAAGCCTGGGCGGGTAGCTTAAAATAATAGGCAAGAAGCCCAACTTCACCTGAGGCCAGAAGCCTGCTTGGAAGTTTGCAAGTGAACTTTCTTCAGGGGACTGGAACAAGACAAACAGAAGGGATCAAGAGGGAAGGGAAGATTCCAGAGGCCAGAGGCCAGAGGATTATTGACCTCTGGAGAGCAGAGATGATTCCTGCCAAGGAATTGGCAGCCTATTAAGACAGTGCCTTTCTCAGTTGGGGCAAGCATCAGAGAAGGATATTACAGTTCCAGGCTGCTGCAGAAGACATGAGTGGTGCTGTTCTGAGACTAAAAGAAATCTGAGGAAAGTGTCAAGCCCCTCACTGACAGAGAAGTGGAGAGAAAACAGCCCTGAGTCCTGAGTTAGTGACCAGGTTGGGTTGGCTCTAAGTGAATTTTTAAAGAGGGTGAAAATAGTTTCTAGAAACTTCCTTTTCTGCACCTCCTTCTGCCTCTTAGGGTGCTCTCTTCCTGTCCTTAGCTCAGTTTCCTCTGTTTCTTTCTGGCCATATTAAAACTTTGCCCCAGCTGCACCACTTCACGAAACTGTCCTCTTTAACATCACCAATGGATGTTAAATCCAGTGGAAACTTCTCAGTGCTCATCTTGTTTAATATTGGTAGTGGGTCTGTGAAGCACTGAGGAGAGAATGGGTGATAAGGGTATAGAGATGATGAAGGTATTTTATGTATTTTTGAGATGACAGAAGAGGTTTCTTCTACTAGCAATTGGAGAATTGGAACCTTATGAACACTAGGGTCTTGAGTTTAGCTTGGCTTTAGGTGGGGCGGCTTCCTTTCCTAAAACCTGACCCAGACCTAGTGAAAAAAATGAGAAATACAGCAGTGGATAACTCTTTATCCTGGTGAGCACAGAACTCGGAGACCACAAAAATGTGTATTCCCCTCTCTCTGGTCCCAGGTGACATTAAAGAGTAATAGCTTTCGTTTATATAAATTACTTCTATTTTTGTATCTTACCTTATGAGGCAATAAAATTGACATATATATGCTCAATGAACGGGAGTCAGATTAAGTTGAAGATTGTTTTGGATTTCATCACTTAACAATGTCAGCCACTTGAGAAGGTTCACCATGTGATAGGGGGAAGTAGAATGTACGAGTGGATAGGTCTATTCCACTTATACCTGTGAACCTATTATCTATTTCCATCAATCCAAAATTATTCTTGGTAGCCAAAAACTCCCTGGAAACAACCAAAATATCCATCAATAGGTGACTGGATAAACAAATTGTGATAATTCATATGATGGAATACTATATTTTTTGAGACAGGGTCTTGCCCTGTTTCCCAGGCTAGAGTGCAGTGATGTGATCATAGTTCATTACAGCCTCGACCTCCTGGGCAATCAAGCTGTGGAATATTATTTAGCAATAAGAAGAAATGAGGTACTGATATACACAACAACATGGATAAATTGTAAGCACATTATGTTGAGTGATAGAAACTTTGCACGAGAGTGAATACAGTATGAGTCTATGTACTTGACTTTCTAGAATCCACAAAACTAATCTATGGTGGAAAAAAATCAAAACAATGATGTCTGCAACTCACTTCAAAATACATCCCCAAATAAGATAGGCAGAGAGATGAATAAAGATATGGATATGTGATAAAGCAATCGTAGCGAAGTGTTAATTATAGAGTCTAGTGTTGAGTATATGGGTTTCACTATAAAATGTCTTCAACTTTTTTGTGTTTAAATTTTTTAATATTAAAGGGAGAAACATAAACCAAATCAAAATGAGCCTCATTCAGGAATTCTGAATTCCTCCTGACTGAGTTACCATCATGGCTAGACTCAGTGCTTGTGAGGTAGGAGAACAGGGTCTGGAGGCAGGGAACTTAAGGCCCATCCACACTGACTTCTTAAAACTAAATCAAAAGGAAAACCCCAACTTTCCACACCTAAGTAACAAAAGGACTGAAGGCTACTCCCTTCACAATACCCCCCTAAACACACGGCACCTTTTCTGCATGGCAGATGGAAAATTGAAAGTATCTCTGATACATTTGTGTAGGAGTCTAACTTTGTAACTTCACTTCAGCCTCTGATTGGTTGCTTTCCACAAAAAGTCGGACTGATTGCAGGCCAAGTCTTCCTTTGCATAGAAGTGCAACTTTGTAACTTTACTTTAGCCCCGGATTGGTTGCTTTCCACAACCAATCACATTCTTGCTTAGGGTGTAAACTTTGTAAAATTTCACTTTAGTCTCTGATTGTGGGCCACTACTTCATTTACATAGGGTGTACACCAAGTAACCAATGGGAAACTTCTAGAGGGTATTTAAACTCCAGGAAATTCTGTAAGGGGGCTCTTGAGACCCTATGCTCTGCCCCCTCCCACCCTGTGGAGGGTACTTTCATTTTTTAATAAACCTCTGCTTTTGTTGCTTCATTCTTTCCTTGCTTTGTTTGTGTGCTTTGTCCAATTCTTTGTTCAAAATGCCAAGAACCTGGATACTCTCCACCGGTAACACTTATGTGCATCATCTACCTCCTCTTCCTTTCTGTTATCCTTATAGCCCAGGTGATTCTTTTCAACCACCTAGGCAACCTCTTTAAGCGGATTTTTAATAATCAGGCCTGCCTGGGGGTGGGGGGGGGGTGGTCATCTGTCCTGCTTATCTTTCTTCCAGTGAAGCTATACATAATTTAAAAATGTACAATTGTTGAATGAAACTTATTGAGAAGCTACCTATGATTACAAATATTTCCTTGGAAACTACAAAAGGGAAAAGATTTCATGATGAAGACACTAAAAATAATTGGAACAAAAGCAAAAATTGACAAATGGGATCTAGTTAAACTAAAGAGCTTCTGTACAGCAAAAGAAACTACCAAGAGAGTAAACAGACAATCTACAGAATGGGAGAAAAATTTTGCAATCTATGCATCTAACAAAGGTTTAACATCCAGCATCTGTAAGGAACGTAAACCAATTTACAGGAAGAAAACAAAACAAAACAAAACACCAAAGAACTCCATTAAAAAGTGGGCAAAGGACATGAACAGACACTTTTCAAAATAAGACATACATGTGGCCAACAAGCATATGAAAAAAGCTCAACATCACTGACCATTAGAAAAATGCAAATCAAAACCATGATGAGATAACATCTCACACCAGTTGGAATGGATATTATTAAAAAGTCAAAAAATAACAGATGCTGGTAAGGTTGCAGAGAAAAAGAAACCCTTCTACACTGTTGGCAGGAGTCTAAATTAGTTCAACCATTGTAGTAGACAGTGTGGTGATTCCTCAAAGACATGAAAACAGAAATACCATTCAACCCAGGAATCCCATTACTGGGTATATACCCAAAGGAATATAAATCATTCTATTATAAAGACACATGCATGCATATGTTCATTGCAGCACTATTCACAATATCAAAGACATGGAATCAACCTAAATGCTCATCAATGATAGACTGGATAAAGAAAATGTGGTACATACACACTATGGAATACTATGCAGCTATAAAAAAGAATGAGAACATGTCCTTTGCAGGAACATGGATGGAGCTAGAGCTCATTATCCTTAGCAAACTAATGTAGGAACAGAAAACCAGATACAGCATGTTCTCACTTACAAGTGGGAGCTGAATGATAAGAAAACATGAGCACATAGAGGGGAATAACACACACTGGGGCCTATCAGAGGGAGGAGGGTGGGAGGAGGGAGAGGATCAGGAAAAATTACCAGTGAGTACTAGGCTTAATACCTGGGTGACAAAATAATCTCTACAACCAATCCCAGTGACACAAGTTTACCTATATAACAAACCTGCATATGTACCTTGAACTTAAAAGTTAAAAACAAACAAATTAACAGAAAAAAATATTTCCTTGGAAACTACCTGTGACTACTCTTGATTGCACAAAGAGAGAAATGCAGGGACTTAGAGCTGGTAAATTGGCATAGGCTACTGCCACTTCCCTCCTTCCTTGTCCCCTCCCTGAACTCTATTGAATTTGTAATGATAGGATCTGTCATCTCCCCAAATTGTATTGTAAAATCAGAAAACATACATTCTCTGGAATTGACATTCCCATCTCATGACCTCATTTGGCCAGAGGCTCAGCTGCAATTTGCCTGGAGGCTCACATCCCACCACATGACCTTCCCACCATTGCAATCTCTTGCACATGTACATTACACAGAATGCGAAGTGTAGGTCAAAAGAGGCTGCCAGGAATTTTTTTTTTTAAAGCTCCGTTCTTCTCCATGCTTGTTAGCTTGAAAACAGAATACTGCATTTGATATTTTTCCGTTGCTGCCTTAAAACGTCCGTGCAGGGAGCTGAAGCATAAATAAATGAACACACAAGTAAACCCTTTATTTGGAGGCAGGGAATTGTAAGTTAACTCTTGCCATAACATACAAAGTTTTTTCTACCAAACAATTTAGTTGAGATGGAGGACACCAATTTATTTGATCTCATCTAGGCCAAAGCCACTTGAAGAGAAAGCTAATGGCCTACAATCTCTGTTTCTAAGGTAATTAGGAAGCGTTTATGCTGACAGTTAAGATGTAGCCTGGAGTACCTCTCTTTCCGAGGGTCAGAGTTGGTCTTCAAAGGAAAGCCAGGTTTCATCAAGGAGGGCCAAATGCATTTGTATTGTTTAAGATCTGAGAATAGACATGAAACTCCGTTTCTGTGGTTGAACTGCTTTATAGTCATCCATTCAACAAATATTTATTGAGCACCTACTATATGCCAAGTATTGTTCTTGGACTCTCAGGTCCCTGCATGTGGTCCCTTATGTTGTGGTGCCTTATATGGCTCTGTTATTTCTGCGTAGTTCAACTCTTCTATCGGGCGGTAGCACTTTTTGTTGTGTTTTGCTTTATTCACTCCAGCAGTTTTTTCACCTCTGTTATCTCACTGGATGAGTTTTCAGGCCCCTCATGATTGGTTAAATGTAGATGTTCTGTGATTGTGTGATTGTGACTTGAGCATAGAAATGGCCTGACCAACAGACCCTGAGTTGGTGGAAGGAGCAGCAGCTGTGAGCTTGGGCTCCTGCTAGCTGACAGCTGCCAACTCCCCCTTAAAAAGCCAGGCAGGGCATGGTGGTGCCAATCCAAGAGACAACAGGCTCTGGGGAGAGATGAACTTTCTTTGCTGTAACCTTGGATTTTGAATAACTACCTATGGTTGGCCAGTCAGCTGGCATCTCCATGCACATATATTGCTGGCTTACTCGGGTAGTGGGTGGTGTCCTTTATGCCTGCTAGCCTGAGTGAAATGTCTCAAGTTGACTTGTTGACAGCAGTTGGCGGAGACTATGAGACTGGTCCTGTGTTCATGCCTGGGGTCTGAGAATGGCCAGACTCCCCAGGTGAGAAATGTTTACTCCTCCTTATGGTTTTGCCATATCCTTTCTTTCCTTACCCACTCCAGATTTCCCCACAAAACCAGTCGCCAGTGATGCAAGGGACAGCCATTAGCTGGCTGCAACCTAAAACCAGAGCAATACTTGAAATATTTCTTTTAGGACCTACCTAGCTCCTCTTTAAGCCAGCTTCAGGTGCTTAAACAGGATTTTATAAAAGCTGGCGTTCTTTGTTTACCCTGAGTTTAAGTCAAAGGATGCATATGCATCTGTGTGCATTGATGTACATTCTAGTGTGTGCATATGTTTGCATGAGGAATGACTTTTTAAGGTTAAGTGTGAAAAAGAAGGGTAGTTTAGCATAAAATAATGATAAACATGGAACATTAAGCACTGATGGTGCAACGATGCTGCTTATATCAATTAGCTCTTTGTGTGTAACAAATCAACCCCAAATTTAGTGGCTTAAAGCAACAATCATTTGTTTGCTGAAGATTCTGTGGCTTCTGCTCTAAGCTGGCTTGACTGGGACTGGATGGTCTAGAATGGCCTCACTCAAACGTCTGGAGCCTCAGTGGGGATGCTTGGGACACTTGGAGCCCCTTTCCCTACACAGACTCTCATTTTCCAGTAGGCCATACTGGACTTCTTCACATGGTAGTGGAAGTGTTTCCAGCAGCAAGAAAGAGCAAGCCCTAATGTGCAAACTATTTTTCAAGCCTCTTCTTACATCATATTTACCAATCATCATATTTCGTGTCATACTTATCCTACTTCTTACATCATACTTGCCAAAGCAAGTCACATGGCCAAGCTTGGGATTCAGTGGGTAAAGAAAAAGACTCAACCTCTTGGTGGGGGGAGGTGCAATAAATTTGTGGCGATTTCTTTATACCCTACCACACTGTGGATGATGTCATAGGGAATAAGCACAGGTTTAGAGATGGGAAGTAAAAGAAAATTACAGCTCATCTGCTTAATAGCCAAATGGTCTTAGACAATCACCTACCTCTTCTGAATCTCAATTTTCTCATCTGGACATGGGAAAACCACATCCACCACAGTGGTTGAAATGAGATGTTTCATTTATCTCTTTTTTAATAGGCATGTGCTAAGCCTATGTGCCAGGCTCAGGCTATGTCAATCATGGGATACAGCAGTGAATATTGTGATCTCATCCTTATGGAGATGCCAATATGGATATTATTTGTGGAAGTGTTTTGAAAACAACAAATCATGATACAAATTATTAGTAATATGTGTCATGTGTTGATGGGTTATCTTCCTTTCCCCCTTTTTTCCTTTGTAACATTTATTCTGCCACCAATCCTGGCACACTATGGAACCATAAAGTCCCACTTGCCTGAGCAGACAGTTGGCCTTTGTTACAGAGTTGTGGACAGAGTGTGAACTGGCCCCACACAGCTTTTGTGAGTTGATTCATCCATCGTAATTGTATAGGGGAGGTAACCACTGCGTCAAGCCTGACAGGGAAGAACACCATAGATATTGAAAGTTGAAGAGATGCCAGAGATTATCTAGTCCAATTTGTTCATTTTATAGGTGAGGAAACTTAGGCCTCAAGGGAGAATATGACTTATACAAGGTCACACAACTACTTGGTGCCAACAACAAGTTCCTAGTGATAGTCGTCTCAGTGGCTTTATGTTTGTTTCTGTGTCTCCCTCTTACACTTTTAGCCTCATTTTGTTCCAAATCATTACACACATACATATGCCCACCCCCCAAACACACACATAAACACACAATTGGGCTTTTAATGGAAAAGAATAATAAATGGAGCCTGTCCTCTTTATCTTCCATGTGAGTAAAAAAAAAATAACTCTTCAGTTATCGCTCCACATCTGACCAAAAAAAGGTAAAATAAATATTAGTTGACCAAAACTTATATATATCTTTAGCTTAGAACTTATGGATTACTTTCATTTATTTTTCACCAGAAGGGAGGACAGTGAGGGAGTTGGGCCACATATTTAAATCCCTATTTTAGAGATGTGGAAGCCAAGGTCCAGAAAAGTTGAGTGAGTTGCATGAGGTTGCAGAATTAGTAGTAGTAGCAGTAGGCCCAGGACTGTGTTCTTTCCACATTATGGGGCCACTGGAGGATAGCTGGCCACCACAAATCTGTATATTGTGAATGAGTTTTCCTAGGGGCCAAATGAACAAGACTTTATTTACTTATGTATGTATGTATGTATGTATGTATGTATGTATGTATGTATTTATTTGAGACAGTCTCACTCTGTCTCCCAGGCTGGAGTGCAGTGGTGCAATGTCTGCTCACTGCAACCTCTGCCTCCTGGGTTGAAGCAATCCTCTTGCCTCAGCCTCCCTAGTAGCTGGGGCTACAGGTGAGCACCACCACACCTGGCCAATTTTTGTGTTTTTAGTAGAGAAGGGGTTTCACCATGTTGGCCAGGCTGATCTTGAACTCCTGACCTTAGGCGATCCATTGCCTTGGCCTCCCACAGTACTGGGATTACAGGCATGAGCCACGATGCCCAGCCCAAATGAACAAAAATTTGTTTAAAAATCATACTGCTTAGGTGAAATAATTCTGGAATGGGTGTATGTGATCTACTGTTGACACATACCCAGATAAATGAAAATTATTCTAGTTACAGTAGTATATATAACTATTAACAGAAAAGAAAATGTATTTAGTGTCACTGATAACTCTTTTTGTTTCTATTTGCTACACATGCCGGATCTGTGTCCTCTTTTATCCGAATTTATCACTGACATATGCATTCTGAAAAAACACCAAATACACCTGATATTTTATAAAATTAAAAAAAAAATATGTGCAAAATAATTGAATCTACCAACTTCAAGAGTTACACTTGAGAAAAGACAGTATGAAACAATACAGAGGAACACAATTCAAATCAATTCTGAATAATCTGGAAAGCAGAACTGCTTCTAGAATCCTCTTCCAACATGAAGATATTTGTTTTTCAGTATTTGGTTACTCATTTTCGCAACATAGTTTTCCAACCTGGGGGAAAATGGGGTCTCTAACTTCAACTGCTTTTTAACAACTATTACACCAATTGGCGATTCTGTCTTGAGATTTAGTAACACAACAAATTCCAAGAGAGCTAGGAAAGTTTCAGAGTACAATTGTAAGCCCAAACTAAAACTATCTATAACCACTCCCCATAGTAGTTAAGATTTACTGGGGTGAGTACTATGTGTTCAGCATAGCACTGAGTATTTTACATGAATTACCTTATTTTGTCCTCATGCCATCCCTATAGGCTGCCCCATTTTGCACACATCACCATTTGATCCATGAAGAAATGGAGGCTTGGAGGGCTAACGACCTGTCTCACTAAGTGGGCAATCTGAGATATGGGGTAGAAGAAGTCTGACTGCTTTTGGAGTCCCATTCTCAACTACTGCTGCTGTAGGGACTTGGGAGAGAGAAAGTAGAAACCAAGGAAATATTTCTACATACCAAATTCAAAAGGTCTTCTGTTTTGGAAACATAACTTTTCCGTGATAGCAAATGCTGACCACACCAGCCTGACACTGCATCTTTGGGAATGGCAAATACCACTTTTGCTGCATATAGAAGGGAATTTAGCTTGGCAGATGCCTAACCTCATTGAAAACAGGCAATAATCTCTTGACAAAAGGACCACTGATGATCTGGGCTGAATAAGGCATTGTGGTACCCCTCTTCCCCCAGAATTAGGGGATTCTGATGTGCACACACATCCCCTGGAGATCTTGTTAAAATAGAGACCCTGATTCAATGGGTCCGAGGAGGGTCCACCGTTCTGCATCTCTAACAAACTTCCAACTGATACTGATGATTCTGGTTAGTGGGCCACACTTTGGGTAGCAAAGTGTTAATAAACCTCCACATGCTTCAGTTTAATCTTACCCATGCCTCAGTTTCCTCCTCTGTAAAGTGGAGTTAATAATAACATCACCCTCAAAGGATTGTAATGTATTTAAACAGGTAAAGTACTTAAAACAGAGGTTGGCATATGGTAAGTGCTCAATAAATGCTAGTTATCACTGTTATTATTCTTTTATGCCCTCACTTTTGTTTTTTTGAATTCTATACCAGCTTACACCCACAGGCCATATATTAACAGTAGCTTAGCTTTCAAACTGCATTATCCTGGCCCTTCCCCTCTGCTGTTGGAACATCTGTGCAGCAGTGAATCAAGGCAGCTCTCAGACTTCCATACATGCTCCTTACATGTGCAGCAGGCCTTGCCACACTGCCCACAATTCCTGCTGCTCCCACTTCACTGTAGCTCTGCCCTACGTGTTCATGGGTTTGTAGGGCCTTAGAGTTGGGGTGGGTTTAGGTGGTCAGTTAGTCCTACTTAATAGGAAGAGTCTCATGCCATACTAGCCACCTAAGTCAAGGACCTGGGCACAGGGAGATATGGACAGGATAAAGTCGCTTGCCAGAAGAGTTGGAATGATTCAAAGCAAGCCCACCTGCTCTCTGCCCATTTCTGTTTGCTGTGCTGAGACATCTCTGGAAAACCCTTGTGCCCCAGGAAATTTCCCTTTTCACACAGAAAACTGCCTCCTCTCTGGTCAGCTCTCTAAGCTATGGAACAGGGGTCTTCAGAATGGGGCATAAAATGCCAGGGGGGCCAGGCGTGGTGGTGTGAGTGCCTGTAATCCCAGCTACTTGGGAGGCTGAGACAGGAGGATCACTTCAGTCCAGGAATTTGAGACCAGCCTGAGCAACGTAATGAGACTCCATCTAAATAAATAAATAAATAAATAAAAGTCCAGGGAGTAATGAGACAATCTATTGAGGGAGAAGCAGGAAAAAATTAAACTTATTTTATATTTACTTCTATACCTAAAAGATAAAGAAATCAAGCACAACCAAATACATGATACCTAAATTGGCTTAAGTGAATGCATATGCTTTCTATATAAATGTATATCTATTGAAATATGGGCCTAAAATGTTTTGCCATTAGGTGTGAACAATCTAAAATGATTTAGAGATCATGTCTAGAAACTATAATGTTCACCTCTTCGTGGATGGGAAGATAAAATGTCTCTGTGGCAGAGACAATTCTGGTGTCCACCACCCTTTCATTTTCTTCCTGGGAACTCAAGAAGGAAGAGTTCTTTCCCAGCTCCTTTGCATTGATGTGGGGTCATATAATTAGTTCTGGCGAATGGAAAATGGGGGGAAGTGCTTCACTCAGCTCTCAGGCTTGGGTCCCCTCAAATAACTTGTGAGATCCTCCACTTGGTCTGAGTCTTCTCCAGTCAGCTGGTGGGATGCAGATGGTCTCAAAAGCTGCCAGCAGAGGGTGGAGCCATCAGTGGAAGGTAGCTGGGTTTGATCTAGGTGAGAGAAGTGCTCCCCAGAAAAGCAACTCACCTAGGAGTACCTGTGATGGACTTTGCGTGAGGAGGCAATGAGCATTCATTGGTCTAAGACACTGAGATTTCAGGAGTTTCTTGTTGCTGCAACACAACCTAGCGTATTCTGACTAATACATTTCCTCTGTAACTCACCTTCCTCCCTCAATTCCGTTGCCTGGGAGTCTCATTGGCACCAAAGACCTTCTAGATCCTGGACATTTAACTTCTTAAGGTCTTTAGCACTAAGGAGGTTGTAGCACAGAGTAGAAGTCAGAAGTCTGAAGTCAGACTACCTGGGTTCAAATCCCAGTGATACCACTTATTAACAGTGTGATGTTTTGAAAAGTCACTTAGCCTCATTCTCACTTTATTTCCTCATCCAAAATAAAAGATGACATTAATGATTTTATAGGACTGTTAGAAGAATTAAAAGAGAAAATCTTC